>NW_027413049.1:17418-44168 GCF_025370935.1 Choristoneura fumiferana
ACCATATAGTATGTATAACATGACAGACAGCAGAGGCTTATTAATCTTACACGCGACGCGTCAGTTGTTTTCATACTATTTCTCATTAAAGTAGCTATACATGGTTTCAATGCACCATGCACTTCGCGGCAACCGCACACACCGGTTGAAAATATCTGGGGTAGTAGTTTGATAAATGCGGTGGTAACATACAAATATGTATGTATGTATATGCAATAGCTATGTATTTGATTTAATTTTGAGTAACTTCAATAGAAATTTTAGTTAGCATTTTAATTTAATGCTAGTGCCATCACGATTAATTTTGAGTTAGAAATAGGTAGGTATCTATTTATCCAAACGTAACTTCTTTTTAAATGTTCTGTCTGATTAATTTCTGAATGCAGTAGATATTTTATTTATAAGCGTGTGCTTGCGTAAAACGTACGTAAATAAGTTGATGAAAACAGTACGGTTTTTGTAGGCTAAATAAATACTAATTCCTTTATTACATTGGTATAGTATTCGACAGTTAGCAGGACGTGATATATTTAGGCATCAATTTTCAATGCCATGGTTTCGATTCCGTGAATGTAAGAAAATAATAGTAAGGCTAGATTATTTTCCATCTTTATTCCAATAGCATATCTATTTATAGTAAAGTTCCTCTTTGGTACTTACACAACTGTTTGCCAAATTTCAAAAGCTAGAATTTAATGAAACTACGCACACACGTGAGCATGAGCATTGTATGTCTGTCAATCATTTGTGGTGATGTTTGAAATAAAACTTTAGATTAACGCGTAAAATTGCAACTAGTCAATTTCAATTATTTTTGTTTCATTTTATTATTAAGCTTCATAATGGATAAGGTAGAGGCATACAAAAGAAATGTGCATGGAAAAAAAAATCCGTTAAGTCAAAAGTAATATGCGAACGTTGGTAGCTTCATAGATACACCTAGGGACAATTAATAGGTACATTTATAGTCAGAAACAGGAGTGATAAGCAGGTTGTATAAATAATTTAGGCCAGAGATGAGGTACCTACATGCTTTTATTTTTGAGGGAATTAGTGTTGTAGCTGGGGCCTTTGTCCGTATTAAGTTAAGCCATCGATCACTAAAGCTATTCAGTGCATTTTATATCTTCCTACCGTTTCCTCTATCTTACTTCAAAACTCATCAAAATTTGTTCAGCATTTTAGACAAAGGATTTAACTGACAATTAGGTGGACGCCGACTTTGCATTACTAAGTTGAAAGTTGAGTTTCAAGCATTAGTAACCAATGGTTAAGGTAACGTCGTAGAGTCTGGTTGTATAAGTGCAAGTAGGTACGAGTATGTTTCCGCTTTTCTTAAATTAAGTACCATAAGGATTTCAAATGCGACATAGAATTAGAGTCAACTGCCCATATGGTTTGGAAAGTTGTTATTTCTTTTATTACAATTAACAATGCACTATTACTGTTACTATTACTAGGATTATTTTTTGTCGTTAATTATTGTTTTCACATCAGTGTATGTTTTCCTTATCCCCAACTGCTATTTATTCTAAAATAGGATTTCATCATCAAAAAGGATTTGAGAATCGGTTGTGCAACTCATTGTGGGCACAAGCGTTCTCCCGACACGTGTGCTATCGGAATAAACTAAACTATTTCATAGTTGTGCAGATTTCCTCGCGATGGTTCTTACGTAATTGTTTTCATGTGGGTAGATTTATTTATTCATTTTGCTTCAAATATGATTTTATGCTTTTGATGAACTTATGTTAGCTCCCATATTCAGATGTAGATATGGATATGAATATAGTAGATATTTAAAGATCTGGGTTTTCCCATTATTTACCTACTCTACGTTTGTTTGGCATTTGAGTTATCCATTTACAGGTGTATTTAATTAAATCATTGATTATTTTAAAGTCGAGACTTGTGTGAGGAGTTTTTCTGTTGTAGTAAGTAGTGCGATTGTTTCAGAAAATAGGCAGGGCTTCGCTATGAGGCGTTTCTTCTATATTGCGTTTCGCGATATGGTTATGTTAGGAGAGTTCGGGTAGGCCGCACAAAACCCAAGTAGATAGTTGATTAGTTTTAGGTCGGTTTATGTCATAAGTGTGTCTTTGTGACATACGTAAAAACATCACGGTATGGTAAATAGTTGATTAATTACTGCCTTATCATTTCGCAATTATTAATTATAATAATTTTAGATCAAAATGAGTTTCATTTAAAAATATCTAATACTATTCCACTTTTAATCCAGTTCTATTCTTGATTAGTAATGAAACCAGGTTTAATGTTTAACTGCGTTTTAAATAAAGAAACGTAGGTAGTTGACATTTAACGCATTTAATATACCTACCATTCTTATTGTACTACTTCATGCTTAGAGTAAATAGGTACTGGAAACGTTAGTAAACGTAGTGACTCCTCGGTATTTTAAAATCTTGTCTCTAAAATTTATTTATTAAGTTGCGGTTATTACTATATATAAAAAAAAAAAATCGGTTCTTTATTTCAAACATAAGTTGAAGGCTTGGAAAATTTCAGCTAACTACATATAATTATGGAATAAAAAAAATACAAAATTATGTTAGGTAGACACTAGGTGATTGGAGAAAGTAAGAAATTACTAATTTTAGGGTCTAATTAACTTTAATGTTTCTACATGAAAATTATTACTTACATCTGAGTTATCCTTAGGGATTGTTGAGATGTTGTAGCACGTGTGAAAAAGAAGATTGGGGAAGGAAGAATGTGAATGTTTACTGACAATTTGACTGGACGAAAAAAAAAAAAAAACTTACGACTTGACTCTACTCTAGTATGAGGGGCTATAACAACTCGGCAGTTCTGTGGATGATAAAGATGGTTTGTTGGCACTTGACTCCTGACACAGCACTCAACCAATGATTTTTCTTGTGCAAAAGGTGATAGGTTAAGTCAAAATTGACATCAGCGTTGACGCTGGCACCAGAAAATTCATCACTATACGATTTCCACCCAAGCTGATGCTAAGGTGCTAATGCTAAATCGCCACAACACTGCACATTCCCCAAAAGACTGGTGTCTATTGTATTGGAGGAGTATTTTGGGCTGGGCTGTTGATTAACGGATGTCTATAACCCACGATGACAGGATACCGTACTTTATGTACACTGATGCTTTGCGCTCAACCATCCGGCCTTGGAAGAGGTTATATTGGCGGTTCCATTTTCGGTCGACAGGCAGATGCAAGACTGGGGTGGAGGAGCCGATATAATGCTATTAGAGCTGACTGCCTCACAACCAGTTCCTCTATCTAACGCTCCCTCGTGGTGTGATAGTTATTCATAATTAATCAGTCAAGGGGCTCGAATATTCTTCTATTTATTTTAGTCACTACCTTTTGGCATATGTACTCATTACACCACAGATTTCACTCACGAGAAAAGTGCTAATAAATTGCGAGTAATAATTATACTCGAATATACTTATAAATGATTATTTCGATACTTTCTCCAGGTTATTTACGCTTCATTAGGTAAAATTAGGTACGGCTTTATTATTTACCTTTTTTTAAATAATCCGTGTTCTTAATGAAATCAAACATGTAAATTGTAAATTGAAAGTTTGGATCTACGTTCGATATTATATATACTGAAGTATCGTATAGGTTATGGTTTTAGTGACAAGATATCGCGTAGAATGTTAACTAGGGGACAGTTATGCGTAACTAAATTCTTAGATGGGTTGCAAAAGTGGGAAATGTGATAATAATTAATTTAGAATTTAAAATTATTGCTTACATCGGAGCCACCTAAAGGAATTGGTGGATTGTTGTAACACGTGTGAAAAAGAGATTGGAGGAGCATGAATGTGAATGTGTATTGATTTCCTGATCATATGACGTGACCAACCTGGAAAAATTTTTACTTGACATTACCAAGTTGAGGGGTTATAACAATTCAATAGTTCTGTGGATGGCAATGATGGTTTATCGGCGCTTAACCTTTGATACAGCACTCGTCAAATGGATTTCTTGTGCAGATGGTGATAGGTTAAGTCAAAATGACATCAGCGTTGAAGCTGGCGCCAGAAATTCATTACTATACGATTTCCACCCAAGCAGATGCTAAGGTGCTAATGCTAAATCGTCACTACACTACACATTCACCAAAGGACTAGTGTCCATGGTGCTGGAGGGATGTTTAGGGTTAGACTGTTGATTAACGGATGTTTATGACCCACGATGACGGATACCGTACTTTATGTACACTGATGCTTCGCGCTCAACCATCCAGCTTTGGAGGAGGGTATATTGGCGGCTCCATTTCCGGTCGACAGGCAGATGCAAGACTGGGGTGGAGGAGCTGATATAGTGCTATTAGAGCTGACTGTCTCACAACCAGTTCCTCTGTCCGACGCTCCCTCGTGGTGTGATGAATGATCCATAATCAAACTGTCGAAAGGTCTGAAGATTCCTCTAGTTACTTTGGTCAATACCTTTTGGCATAAATACTCACCACGCCACAACTTTCATTCATGGGAAGAGCGCTTATAAATTGAAAGTGATAATTAAGACTCATATATTTGTGAAAGGTTGTTGAAATGTTTTTTCCAGTTTAACAGTTTCCACTTACAAAAACATTTGGGGGTGATTGAAACGGAACAAGAGACACCTTGTACCGCTTCGTTCACAAATATATGAATAAATAAATAAATAAACATAAAATTAAATAACTACTGCAAAGTTCACAATGTATTAAATAAGCCTCTGCTGTTTACCATGTCTGGTCTCTATTATTCGGTTAATCGCTTATTTATTTACCTAAATGATCACATTAAAAGAAAGGGTGACTATATTTAATCACAAGTGAATACATGGATTCAAATGAAATATAATATACTTGATGATAAAACAATAAAGCTCTTCGATTTTCACAGCCCATACATTATTCAAACTTAGAACTAACCTTCGCTTCCATTCATCTTACGGTGATAATATGACTATCTCATTACAACCTTTATGAATTTATTTCCTTCGCGTTCTAACACTTTCATTAATAAAAATCTGTAGTTCTCCTATTAGGCGCTGCCTCCTAGTGATTCATATTGTAAAATTTACCTTGAATGCATGGGATTTGGCCATAATCACAAACAAATTAAAAGCGGATAGAGAAGAAGGTATCGTGCGTCTCATGGTCTAACTCTTTTACATATTGTTTAGAATCAACTTTACGTTTCATTCTTCATTCATTATTCAGAGTCGTTCACCTGTCTCGCTCTTACTCTTACAAACTCTATTGCTTTCGCACTCTGGCGACTCCATTCAAGCTGCAATGTTCTTCTTTTATCGTTCGGAGCTGACAGCCATATGTCTGTCTCGTTCTGACCTTCGCAAACTCTATTACTATCACACTCGAATGACTTAGTAAAACCGCGTAGTACTCCTGTTAGGTGATGCGTTCCTGGTGATTTATACTGTGAAAGACCCGGCTGGAAGCGCGAACATGGAGGCATATAGGGCCCGGGAAAGTTGTAGTTCAAGTACTTGTATACTCCTTATGACTCCTGTTGTCCTGGTAGTTAGTGAGGCAGGAAATCCAGCTAGGTGCTTAGCACGAGGAGAGCGTTAAGCATAAGGAGATTGAGTTATATATGTGACGTCGTGAAATGTAGGAATATATGTAAACGCCGGGATCGCGAGAGAAACCGTTGACTTTGTAATAATTCTTGTGGCAGGGGGCGTCGCTGTCGCATAGTATTACGCTATTGTATAAAGACAGCTGGCTATATGTAGAAGTGTAGGAATTAACTGTAACCCTTTAGGCGGTTCTGTCTCCCTGGTAGTCGAAGACACAGTTAGAGACACAGAAGCTTGAATTGTAGGAAACCCTTGGGCCACAGCTAGCTTTGTAATAGCTCGTGTGACAGGAAAAGCCATTACGGCCGTAGAATCCTTAGGTTTACGAAACACGGGAGGCATCGTTGTCTCTGGAGTGATAGGAAATATAACTGAAGTTCAAGTAGCTCGAAACACGATGCTTAGAACGCCGCGGCCTGTGTAATAGTCCGTACGCTAGGAGATGGGGGAGGAGGCTTAAGCGTTCTGGCTCTCGAATCACATATTATACTTCGTATCCCTTAGAAGACGATTACACTATTTACAAGCAGCAGTACGTAGTATGGTGCCGTCCTTATCACACCTTTAGAGACCTTAAATCAGATCAAAACATTCTGTCTCACTCGCTCATTGTCACCCCACTGTCGTGCCCGCGCTAGTGCTCGGCCATCATTACGTATTTTAGTGTCGTCCAAGTCACACATTCCCGCTTCTAAGAATTACGGTCAACGGTGACCTCTGCGCACTATGGGTGGAAAAAGGAGATACAAGGTCGAGACGACGACGGATATGAAGAAATTATGCGAAGTTACGGAAACTAGAAAAGGAGGTGAAAAGGAAACGTTCAATTTCTATTCCGGTTCCGACGATGGTGAAATGGATTACCAATTATACGGTTAGTCTTACAACTAATTCCCTACATTTTATAGCTAACGACTGTCGCCTAGAATGGCCAGGTTTTATTAAATTAGCCCTAGAATGCACTCCCACGTAAATCGTGGGGAATACTTATATAGCTAAATGCAATGTATTCCATGTGCATATAAATGTTATTCCTGTACTTCGAGTCGGTGGCAAGATAGCATATTTTATATATAGCTATATTAAACATCTCCGCGTAAATCGCGTTGAGTTGAGCGCCGCGCCGCCGCGCTTACTACCTCCGCGTATACCGTGTTGAGCGTGCGCGTCTACCCTCGAATACTTATACTTTTTCTTTGTCCACTCAACGTAAATCGTACTTGAGTATAAAATAACGTATGTTTCAATACTCTCACGTAAATCGTAGACGAGTAATTATCCATAATGATACTTGGTATGTTTCAGTAGTCTCACGTAAATCGTAGACGAGTAATTACACATAATGATACTTGCTGTACTGACTAGTTACGGTACATAATAATAAAAAAAAAAAAAAAAAAAAGGTACTACAATGAGTTCTGGATTTGTAACTCATACTTCATTTCAGACGATATTTCGATGGACGAATTCGATAACGAGATTGGCACCCAAGATGGTCCATCACCAGCAGCGTCGAGCGCCCCGGGCCAGCCGCGCCGCTCGCGCCGGCCTCGCCTCCGCGCCGCCCGCGCCCGCCGCGCCGCCCGCGCACGCCGATGTGCTGATCAACGACGAGCCGTTGATCGACGATGCACAAAAAACAGAGCAAGACGGTTTAGAACAAGACATTCTAGACATTTTAGGTGACGACCCCAGTACAGGAAACCCTATGGCGAAAATTTGCACAAAGATATCGCTTCCAGATGGCAAAAATCTTGGTTAACGGCCTCAATAAAGATAATAGAATCACATTGCAAAAGCTTTACCTACCGGCAGAAAACTGTCCTTACATGACAGCGCCCAAATTAAACGCAGAAATCAAAGCTGCGCTCACAGAAGTAAATAACAAAAAAGACATTTACAGCCAGTCAAGGCAAAACCAGCTTACAAGCTGTTTAGCGGCTATTGGGAAAGTTTTGAATATTGCTTTGGCGAAAAATCAAAATATACCCCAAGACATCATAAAACCCCTAAGCGACGCCGGTCGCCTCTTATGTGATTACCATCACAAAGAATCATTGTCACGCCGATACGCCACTATGAACTCTCTCAGTAAGGAAACGAAAGACGTCCTCAAGAACACAAAAAAGAGACGAATTCCTCTTTGGTTCCGATCTGGCCGAAAAGTTAAAAACATCCAAGGCAATTTCGAAGTCTGGGTTGGAGATGAGGACACCCGTCGCTGGGCCATCGGGCGTACGGAGGATCGCCAGCACAGTATCACAAGTCCCTGCTGCTCACCGTAACCCGACTTTAAACGCGAGGGGGGCTCCGCGTGCGCCGGCCGCCGAGCCACGAGCGAACCCCGCCTCACGACGGCCGCCCGCGCCGCGCCCGCCGGCCTCCCGCGCCCGGCACGCGCCGCCGCGCCAGCACCAGCGCTCCCGGAGACAGTGACTTCAGACCCGCAGGTACATGTGCCTGTCGCTGGCCGACTACAATACTTTTACGATCAGTGGCAGAGCGTCACTGACGATAATACGATCCTCTCGTGGGTCGCGGGATACAAAATTCCTTTAAAATGGAACCCATTCAATCGTCAGTCCCCAAGGAATTATGTCGCTCTGAAACTGACAGTAATATTATAGATACATGTATAGCAGATATGCTAGATTCTGAATTTATTTCACATTGTGATCCTTGTGAAGGTCAATATTTATCGCCCATATTTACAGTTCCAAAGCCGAACGGGAAACATAGATTTATTTTAAATCTTAAAAGTTTAAATAAGTATGTTCAAGTAGACCATTTTAAAATGGAGGATTACCGCACGGCTTTGAAACTGCTGAATCACAATGATTTTATGGCCACGCTCGACTTAAAGGACGCCTATTTCTTAATATCAATTGATATACATGACCGAAAGAAATTGCGTTTCCAATGGAAATCACAACTCTACGAGTTCAATGTACTTCCATTTGGCCTATGTACGGCGCCATATGTATTCACGAAATTGTTAAAACCTATTCTACTTCACCTACGAATAACTGGCCACGTCTTAGTAAATTACCTAGATGATTTTTTTTGTGTCGGATCTAATTATGAAGAATGCTTTAATAATGTCTCAATAACCCGGAAAACACTAGAATATCTTGGATTTTTAATTAACTATGAAAAAAGTCAATTGGCCCCCAATACTTGTTGCAAATTTTTAGGATTTGTGTTTAATACCACTAATATGACTATTTCATTACCACAAGAAAAGAAAAGCCGTATTAAAGAATCAGCCAAATTATTTGTGCATATAAAAAAATGCACTATTAGGAAACTTGCCGAGTTCATTGGTCTTCTAACGTCGGCCTGCCCCGCTGTGCGATACGGCTGGGTGTATACCAAGTTATTCGAGAGAGAAAAGTTTTTGGCGTTAAATTACTCTGAAAATTACAACAAAGTAATGCGCATAAGCTCAAATTTGAGATATGACTTTACGTGGTGGGTTGATAATATCGATAATAGTTTTTCCCCTATTAAAAATGATAGTTACGAGTTAGAGATCTACAGTGATAGTTCTAGTTTCGGCTGGGGAGCGGCCTGCAACACTGACACGGCTAGTGGCAATTGGAATGCATCAGAGCTGTCCAGACACATTAACTACCTCGAGCTTAAAGCTGCTTTTTATGGACTAAAAATTTTCGCCGCTCACCTGATGAACTGTAGTATATTATTGCGAATAGACAACACCACTGCCATAGCTTACATTAATAAAATGGGCGGTGTGCAATTTACGCATCTAAATGAATTGGCACGTGACATATGGCAGTGGTGCGAAGCCAGAAATTTATATATATTTGCGTCATATATTCGATCAGCGGATAACATCGTCGCCGACCGCGCTTCACGTCAACTGTCAATAGACACGGAGTGGGCTCTAGCGGACTATGCTTATAAAAGTATTATACATACCTTTGGGGTGCCAAATTTTGATCTCTTCGCGAGTATACAGAATCACAAATGTGAGAGGTATGCGTCGTGGAAGCTCGATCCCCAGGCTGAAGTCATAGATGCTTTCACTTTTAAATGGAATAAAATTAAATTTTATGCTTTTCCTCCATTCTGCCTTATTACAAAAGTAATCCATAAAATAGTAACAGACAAAGCAGATGGCATTATAATTGTTCCATACTGGCCCTCTCAGCCTTGGTACCCCATATACAGCAAACTTGTAGTGTCACAAGAGCTATACTTCAACCCTGACCCGAGTCTATTGCATTCACCTTTCAGAGAAGCTCACCCACTCCATGCGGAGCTTACCCTGGTGGCGGCGAGATTATCCGGCGGTCGCTGAGCCGGCGCGGTGCACCCGCCGCCTCGCTCCAGCTGATGATGGCCTCATTCTCGGAAAAGACTGTTAGTCAATACAATTCATCTTTTAAGTCATGGTGGACATTTTGTGTTAATAATAACGTTGATTATTGTAACGCTGAAGTTCCTGAGGTTATATCATACTTGACTGAACGTTTTCAGTCTGGAGCTAGCTACGCGACTCTGAATACTTCCAGATCTGCACTAGCCCTTGTCCTCGGCTCTGCTGTAACGTCACATGAATGCATTAATCGATTACTTAAAGGTATATTTCGTCTCAGACCACCTACACCTAAGTATGATATGACCTGGGACCCCAAGCAAGTACTTGACTACTTATCTAATTGTTTTCCTCATGAACGAATCTCCTTGCAGGAGTTATCGTTCAAAACGATAACTCTCCTTGCTATCGCAACCGCACAAAGGATGCAAACTTTAAGTCTGATTAAGTGTAATAATATAATTAGTAATGATGATGGATTATTAGTTAAAATTGATGATTTGATAAAAACCTCCAGACCAGGAGTCTATCAACCACTTCTACGGCTACCATATATAATTGAAAATGAAAAAATATGCCCGGCAGCCGCTTTAAATTCATATTTAGATAAAACTAGAACCCTTCGTAGTGATCAATCGGATTACCTGTTTATTAGTTTTAAAAAACCCCATAAAAAGGTGGGCTCCCAAACGTTAGCTCATTGGGTTAAATCAACATTACAAAAAAGCGGTGTTGATATCAGTGTATTCGGGGCGCACAGCACGCGCCACGCGTCCACGTCGGCAGCGCACCGCGCGGGCGCTAGCCTGCAGGTGGTTCGTAGGGCCGCTGGCTGGAGCGAATCTTCTAATGTTTTCCTGAAATACTACAAAAGAGAACTAGCCCCGCATAATGCTGGCAACGATTATGTAAATTCATTGTTTAATTCCCAAATTGATTGAAATCACTTTGAAGTAAAACGAATCTCAAATATAAACATCTTTTATTTTATTTTTTTGTATCTACTCTAAACATCTGCTTGTAAATAGTGTAATCGTCTTCTAAGGGATACGAAGTATAATTTAGAATTAAACGAACTTACCATGTGAAGTTCGACTTCTAATTATACGAGTATCACGAAGAAGACGATTACTAAACTCCCGCCCATCCCGTTAACACTATCCCCATTACAAAAAAAAAAAAAAAAAAAAAACTTTTGGACCATAGGACTTACAGATTTTTGTAAATCCCATGGTCCCAAATAGTACATAACTTTAAACGTAATGATGGCCGAGCACTAGCGCGGGCACGACAGTGGGGTGACAATGAGCGAGTGAGACAGAATGTTTTGATCTGATTTAAGGTCTCTAAAGGTGTGATAAGGACGGCACCATACTACGTACTGCTGCTTGTAAATAGTGTAATCGTCTTCTTCGTGATACTCGTATAATTAGAAGTCGAACTTCACATGGTAAGTTCGTTTAATTCTAAATTATGAGACGTCGATATAGTAGGGAACGTATATGTGCACGTAGACACCGCTGCCTCGTAACAATTCGCAATAGTATTAAGTCTAGCTGTGTGCCAAAGTGTAGGAATTGCTTGTAACCCCTTAAACGCTTCTGTCTCCCTGGTAGTTGAAAGCGCGGTTGTAGGCGCAAGGGCGCGAAGTGTAGAAAACCCTCGGGTCGCTACTGTCCCAGTAATAGCTTGTATGATAGGAAACCCAGTTGCTCCAGTAAAAGCTCGGAGTTTACGAAGCGCATGAGACACCGTTGTCTTTGAAAGAATAGGAAGTGTAGCTATTGTTAAGTAACTCGAAACGCGATACTCTAAACGCCGCTGTCTCTGCAGTAGGACGAGCGCTAGGAAATGAAGGAATTTTTACTTAAGCTCTCCGGACGCCGGAAACGCATAGCACGAAACGCCGTTGACGCAGCAGTAGTATGTTATAACAGGAAGTGTAGGTGTACGCGCGGGAGGCGGCTGCCACACGGAATCGCGCTGTAGTAGGAGTCTTAGCTGTGTACGTAAACGCCGGTATTACATAAAACCTCTTAAGCGGCTCTGTCTCCTTAGTAGCCTAAAACACAGGTATAGGCGCTGCAGTATGGATTGTAGGAAAACCTTGAACAGCAGCTGTAGTTTTAAACGCTTGTATGATAGGAAATGCAGTTGTTCCAGTAAGAGCTCGAAGTTTACGAAACGCAAGAGACACCGTTGTCTTTGAAAGAATAGGAAGTGTAGCTATTGGTTAAGTAGCTCGAAACGCGATACTCGAAAACGCCGCGTCTCCGCAGTAGGACGAGTGCTAGGAAATGAAGGAATTTACTTAAGCTCTCCGGACGCCGGAAACGCATAGCACGAAACGCCGTTGCGCTGCAGTAGTATGTGTAACAGGAAGTGTAGGTATACGCGCGGAGGCGCTGCCGCACGGAATCGCGCAATAGTAGGAGTCTTAGCTGTGTACGTAAACACCGGTATTACATAAAACCTCTTAAGCGGCTCTGTCTCCTTAGTAACCTAAAACACAGGTGTAGGCGCAGTCGTATGAATTGTAGGAAAACCTTGAATAGCTACTGTAGTTGTAGACGCTTGGATGTTAGGAAGCGCAGTTGTAACCGTAGGAGCATAAAGCGCGCGAGATGCGCGAGACTTAGCTGAAGCGATATGCGGAAGGGCCGAAATGCACGGAAACGAGGGAACGCAGGCGGCCGGAGGCGCAGCAATATTAAGAAAACCTCTTAACGGCGCTGGCGCCTTAGTAGCTGGGGAAACAGGAAGTGCTTATAGAGCAGGAAATGTAGGAGTGTTAGCAGTATTAGCAGGTGGGGTAGATGTAGTTATAGCAGGAATACACGCTGTCGCACAAAAAAACTATAAAAAGGGCTGCGGCTCGTAGGAACAGGTAGTCAACTTTGGGTTCTTTCAAGTGCAGGTCGTTACGCTGCTGGGTAATTGATCTACATAGTAACTACGCGATTTTATTTGTATATAAGCTGGCGGGCTGGCAGTGTTAGGCCGATGTCGCTGGGGTTACCCACGCGTTTTGTTTCGGTCTTTTCGCTGTTAGTTCTCCAGGCTTCATTTTTGTGTTTGTGAATAGCTGGCGGGGTGGTAGCGGAGCCGATGTCGCTAGGGGAGTACCCATGCGTTTTGTTTCGGTTCCTTTGCTACTAGTCTTCCAGCTTAGTTCTTTATTCTGTGAGGTCTGATTTGAGCCTCGGGGTTGGATACCTTGCGGTGCTAACGAAAACCCCCGCTAGAATCTCCGCGGTCACCATTACCCAGGAACCAGGAACTGTGAGGTCAGATATGTATTTCTTTATCTTGTGCAACGAGTCATGTAAGTACGCCCTTGTTAACTTTACTCATTTACTGTTGTGTGCTATATATATAATATATGTGCGCTTAGGGACTTAATAGAAAACATAAAAGAAAAAAATACTTATTAAAATTTCTATGTCTGAGGTTGACACAATTATGGGATACCTACTAATAATTCCATTCAAAGAAAATTCTCGACATTTATGTGTTATATTTGGTCAAAGCTAGGCATGTAGCAAAGTTCTATTCTTGACAGGGGAACGCTATTCATGTACTGAGAGCCAGACTGAATAAATCGTAAATGTATAAACTATCTGCTATCGACAGATTCTTACAAAATAATAATATAATTAATTGCAGTATTCTTAAAGTGGGTAACTTATATTGTGTTTAACTGTACAGACGGGGAGACCATTACCTCCATCCAATAGATATTAAGTTGGTTGGTATTCTATAGGTAGTGAATGAATACTACTTACCTGCAAAACTAACAATCTGCCTTTACTTGGTAAGATAAGAATACCCGATTTATTATCTACCAACCCGGTCTATAAACGGTGGGAGGTAATTAGGGGGGGACAATAATTTATACATATAATATATATATTAACCCTTTCTACATTAACCTCAAGCTTATAATTAATCGTTGAAATTGGTGATGTAGAATATTTCCAAATAAATCCTATAATTCTTCATGAGTATTCAATCAATACAAATACAAGCTATAGTAAGAGTAAACCTAACACCTAGTGCATTAATATATTATAGGTAAGGAAAATACATTTCATCTACAAACAACTGGCAAGCATTATTGCTGGTGATTATATACTTTACCTAGGTACAACATTTTAGCTTGCACTTGAGTCCAGAATTCCACCGTTGTGGAACTAACATAGCTAAAAATTAGAACTGGTAGGCGGATGAGAATTTGCTGTATACTATTAACTAATTAACCACTTCATAACCACGCAATTACCAAAATTATCAACTCTCAAGTCTTGAGCAGTAGGCTCCTCTCTCTCAGGGTGATCATATAAGGCGATAGGTAGTGTTATTAAATTAAATACTGAACCACCAATCTTCACTTTTCACTAAAAGTACCGTATGGGTTACCTAGGACGGACACAACGAAGGGTCAATCATTTTATTTAGGCACTAGACAACCACTAGACGATCACATGGCCAATTCACATCATCGCGCTATCATATAGTAGGTTTCAGACATCTCAGTAGGACTCATAAGCTCTAGTTATATAGGTAGGCTGTATATAGGTAGGTCATAGCTGTGAGCTTAGCTTTTGATTTAATTACCAGTTGAACTTTTAGGAGGCTGAACTTTAGGTAGGTTTAGCTTTGAGCTGGTAGAGTAGGTTAGTTAGGATAGGCAGAAAAGTTTTTATATGGGGGGGGTTAGTTACAGTATTTTTATCAAGTCAGTAGGTATCTATCTACATAATAGTCAACAACTCTATATTTGTAGGTACTCGTATTTTAAGAACAAAACCTATGGGTCACAGGACAAATGGGTCAGAAAGACATCCATCCATACCTTCTAATTTTATTCATTCAATTTATTGTAAACTAGAGTTTACCCGCGGCTTCGCACGCGTAAACTATTATAATTGCATGAATTGTGCAAATGTAACTGGAATTCCCAAAATTTATATCGTGGTCTTCATTGAGGTTGTGTTAAGAACAACTGTCCAAAATTTCAAGACTCTAAACCCAGCGGTTGAAATTTCAAGATTTTATCCCTATCCCGTGGGAATATCGGGATAAAAAGTAGCCTATATGTTATTCCAGACGTCCAGCTACCTACATACCAAATTTCATCCAAATGCGTCCAGCCGTTTTAGCATGAACCCACAACACACTCACACGCACACAAACTTTCGCATTTATGATATTAGTAGGATTATTATAACCACTGAGCCTTCCCAGGACAGGATTGATTTTATAACGAAAACAAAATCAAGCTTCTCTAAAATCAAGGTACGCGGAACAAAACCCGAATTGAAATCATAAAACTAGTACCTAATTATATCAAAGCCTTTCTTCTAAGTTGCTACGCTTTTGACAGAGTGATGTGGTCGTCAATTGAGTATCAGTAACGAACCTTCATGATGGCTTTCTTTGGAAAATGGTGGGTTAGTTCCACTTTGCCTTCCACACCAAAGTGCTGGAATCCAGAGTTCGAAGTTAGCAATATTATAGGGTAGTTTCCTATTTTTGTGCCCTCAAACTAGGTGGAGTGATTCGCAGAGTCACTGGTAAGAACTGGATGAGAGTGGCCGAGGATCGTGCTCTATGGCGTGCAATTGGAGAGGCCTATGTGCAGCAGTGGACTATAAGAGGCCGATGATGATGATGACTTATTTTAGTCGCCTTTTACGACACCCACGCGAAGAGATAGGTCCGTCCTATTCTAAAACCGAGCAGGATAAGTACCTAAAGCTTTACTTGTACAAATAAAGCTTTCGTATTTTGTCGTTTTACAGACACGTACTAAACGCCATACAAGATTGCCAATGTGTCAATGCGACAGAGTAAAAAAGTGATCCGCTACTTCTAATGCTGACTGTACGTAATTAATTCCCGCAAAACAGTATCAATTTTAACAGGCTGTGTTATTAAACTATAAAATTTCATCTGAACAATCCAAAACAATGATTAAATATGACCTAATTTAGTATAGATAGATTGTTGGTATGAGGTAAATCCGCTGACTGGCATTGCTACATGAGTTGCAACTACCACTAATCCCGGCTATTAAATCATTGGATACCAATCAGTATCATGGAGCAAATCGCTTAAAATTAATCTGACCATGCATATCGGTAATGTGAATTATGCATTTATGCATAGTCAACTTAGTTAAATAAAATAGAGGATTCTAGGAGTAAAAGGACGCTAGAATAGAATACGTTTTGTTCTATATTATAACATATTATAGTTGCAATATTTACAATATTTACAAAAAGTAGGTATTACATGGGTATTTTTTGGAGCCGATAGCCATCGTGGGATTCATGGGGCATCCACTGAGTGTATTTACAAAAATGGCTCTCAGATCAATTAGCCTTTCAACCTTTGAGATTTTCTCCTAAAAAAAAACACAATAATAATATGTATAAGAAAATAGAGCGAAGCACCGTGGCTCAGATACTATGAATCTATGTAGCGTAAGCCATGCAGGTGCCCTGTGCATTGTCCAGGAGACCAATATTGGAAAAGCACTCGACTATGCGCTAACGAGTGAGTCTAATGAACTTGAAATCCGCGCTTTCATTTTGTAGTGGAGGTTGACGTGTCGATAGGAATACCGCTGGTTTGTGAGTCAGTTATTAGCAAAGCTTAAACGAGTTACTTTTATTGGCTTCTTCGATTTACTTAAGACTTTTTAATTTAGCTGTTGCTGATATGATAGCGTGTAGTAGCCTAGTGGTTTGACCTATGGCCTCTTAAGCAGATGATCGTGGGTTCAAACGCGGACTCGCGCCTCTGTGCTTTTCGAAATTCATTTGTGAAATTACATTTCAAATTTACCATTCATTCAAAACCTGGACAAATTGCAAAGCAATTCAATGATATGTGTGAAGTTCCCAATCCGCATTGGGCCCGCGTGGGAACTATACGGCCCAAACCCTCTCGTTCTGAAAGATGGCCTGTGCCCATCATTGAGATGTAGATTACATAAACCCCTAAGGGGTTTTCAATAGTGGCTCGTAATTTTCCACTCACTTGTACCACTTGTTTATATAAAAAAAAAGATAGGCTGTGACGATGATGATGATGATTTGTTGAGCAGAGGCTTTAGTGTCTAACGCGCGTAGAACCACAGATATTGTCATCGCTTCTTTCATTTTTCACTTTCATTACTTGTTCATACACACACACAAACATCACGCCTGTATTCCTAAATGGGGTAGGCAGAGCACACGAAACGTTACCGCTTCGGAGCCACTTTTAGCAATTTTAGGTTTAAAACTAGTAAATAAAAAAGACAATATATGTTACCTATGAGTATTCTTATAATCCGGTTCAGCATTAGCCTTGTCCACGGCGCTGCGTGCTCGCCAGCCGCAAGGCCTTGGCGCTGGTTTACAGCCTGGCCCTTCCGTCTCTGAGCGCTTAAAACTATGCTAGGATGAGTAGCTGACAAGAAATATTAATATCTAGAACCGGGCGACCGAGCTTTGCTCGAGGTAAAACTTTAATAAGCGTTTTCCTAGTGATAAGACCAAGCTAGATCGATTTATCATCCCCAAAAACCCCTACGTACTAAATTTCATCGAAAAGGTTGGAGCCGTTTCTGAGATCCCCGAAAGAAATACATACACAAGAATTGCTCGTTTATAGGTTTTTAATTAGATAAATTTTAAAATATGAATTTAATTTATGAAATAAATAAATAGTTTATTTTGTTCCCTTGATTACAACAGAATTGTTTTATATGAAATATAACAGTTTCAATGGGTGGTAGTGAAACTGATAAATAAACTACTGTTGATTTGTCAATAGACTTCCGGCTGGATGCTTAATAAGGATTTCAAACATCGACTCATAGAACCTCAAAAGTTTCGGGTGCTTACTTACTTACTTATTTTGTGCTATTATATTAAAGTTATTCAGATTTTTACGAGTGTTGGAGACAAACCAGTATAGGTGGGGATAATGACCGGCCACTAAGCGCTGGCAAGCTCGCGTACGCTTTTAGCTTAATTATGCCGAAATTGCGGACTGCTTCCATGTGGCATAATACTATTCTCTACGCCACAAATTCAAGTTAAAATAAACTATATTTAAAGATATATTTGTACCTACATAAAGTACGTTTTGAGGTTAAAAGGCTATCTGTATAAAACTTTTTTTAAGACTTGGTCTAAATTTTAAAATGTGTAGTGTGGATATGGAATGCAACAAACCATCTTATCGCTAAAATTGTATATTTTCCAAACAACTGTTTAAAAACGGAAAAAAAAATCGTAAAGGTGCATAAGATACCTTTTATCTCAAAAAAAAAAACCTAATCCCGACACGGCACGCGATAAACAAAATCTTCAGGGCTACTACGAAACTCGAAACGCGAAGTTCGTGTCGTGCGGTCCCTCTGACACTTATACTAAATACGAGAGCGAGAGGGACGGTACGATACAAACTTTCGAGTTTCGAGTTTCGTAGTAGCCCCCCTTAAACGAAGTAGCGGACAAAAGCTAGTCTGACATAAAGGGTGACCGTGGGTTAGTTAAAAAAATATATACGGAAAGTTTAGCACTCAATCTTAACATAATGACGTATTGTTTTACTTAATAATAGTTTACAAATATAAAGCATGAACGTAAACGTAATGAATACAACTGGTGCAAAACTGCAATAAAATAATGCAGAAATCATCGTTTTACGTTTACACGCATATTAAGTAGAGACCAAAATATAATTTGTTATTCATTCATTTGCATTCATAGCGACATCTCGTGGGGAATATGTGACGTCATAATTGGTCAGAATTATCATATGAACGACAGAGTAGAGATGAGATGCTGTAGCTCTAAGTTTATTATAGTTTAAGATACTTTTATTTGAAGAAGTCAAATGTAGTAGGTACATGGGTGGTGGGTATTTAGAATAAAATCATCCTAGCCAAAACATTAAACCGGTCATAAACATTAATTCGTTTTTAAGTAATATAAAAGTCTATCACGAATAATTATTGGAGTAGACACATTAACTTATATATTAAGAAGTGTTCTATCAGAAAACATTTTAATTTTCATTCAATTTTTATGGAATAATCGAGAAAAACTAACAATAATGCAACGTTGCTAGCTCAGCAGGTATAAACGCTCTTAATTCATCATACATTTATTGCATTTTTATGGGTTTTACAAGATTTTATATGTATTTACATGTTCATTAACCCCGTTAGGGCACAGCAATATTATAAAAAACTTATTCTAGGACTTAGGCTTAGGAACTAAAACAAATTAACAATGTTAAACCTTAAAATCAAGATACTCCTTCAGATTGAAGACCTAATTTTGTTCCTTTTCCTAACGTTTTGATATCTCTTGTTCGTTCAAATAAGTGTTTCTGCTTCTTAACAAATTTACCAAAAATGTATTGAGAAATTACCGTTAATATTTTCATCTTTTTGAAATACGGGCGGCAACTTTCCCTGTCACTTATATTTGCAAGTATTCTAATACACTTTTTTTGCAGCCTTAACAATTATCTAATCTAATAACTAATTATCTGAGCAATACGAACGAACTATGTAAGCAATACGAACTAATTTTATCTAAGCAATTAATATGTTAAATGCAACTTAACCATATTGCTATTTAATAACAGTATTTTAAAGTAGCGTAGGCAAGGGCACGTATCTTCCACATAAAGTTAACAGCTACTATAGTCATATTCATTTTAAGGTCTAAAAACTGTACCATGTTGTCACAAGAAATTCGTTGAACCTGATTGATGTTTTGCATTATGATGAATTATAGAAAACTGTCACTTTAGGCATATCTAAGACAATCTTAAAGGTTTTTGAGGTGACACCGTGAATATATGTCTTAAAGTTTTTTTTAATATGCATGATCTTCAACCCCCCCAGTTGACCTACCTACACTAAATACTCTACTAACTCTTACAAGAAAATATTTAATATGCGTAACTCATACTTAGAACCCGCGGTGGCCGAGTGGTTTGACCTATGGCCTCTCAAGCAGGGGATCGTGGATTCAAACCCCGGCTCGCACCTCTGAGTTTTTCGGTGAAGGAAAACATAGTGAGGAAACCTGCACAAACCTGCGAAGTAATTCAATGGTGCGTGTGAAGTTCTCAATCCGCACTGGGCCCGTGTGGGAAATACGGCCCAAGCCCTCTCATTCTGAGAGGAGGCCTGTGCCCAGCAGTGGGATGTATATAGGCTGGGATGATGATGATGATAATACTTAGAAGACAAGTATTTGTCCGTACTGGTGTCTAGTCAAACTCAGTCGCCACATCTCTACACTCGGGTCACTTTGCAGCTAAAGGATTAGGTGATAATGGTATCTAAGATGTTAATGCCCTCGTGAGGGTTAAGCCTATGTGTCGGTAATGGATATTACGGGACGTGGTTAAGGTACAAAACGCCAGTACGAAGAGCAACCAATTAAAATGAGATTTGATGGCAGGATTATACTTGTTACGCTGGAGTAGAGTAATTTATAGCAAAGGAAATTGCTGTAGTCCGTAACATACGAGTATAACCATGCAACGGTAACTGTATTTATAAGTTCCGGTATAAAAGTAATAGGTACATAATAATATTGTTTTATCGTACCGTTAGAAACGCTTTTCATTTTATTGAAATTGATTGGTGCGAAATAGTTAACAATCAGGTTATATACATAAATTAATGTAAATACATTGTCCGTTCTATGTCCGGTCTTGGAATAGGATAGACCAAACTCTACCCATGGGTGTCCTAAAAGAAAGAAACAAAGAAAGAAAATCATTAATTCGTGACATTTTATAAAACAAAGAAAAAGGAAAAACGGAAATCGAGACAAATTGTCATGAAATGTTCCCAACTCAGCATAATGTCAACCTTGCGGCCGACGCTGGTCTTCCGTAAAAGCGACTAAGAAACCTGATGTGAGAGGGGGCAGCAGCGCTTTCGTAGCTAAGTCGTATTTGAAGGTTCACTCCTAATCCTCAACCAACGACAACGACCACACTACGACTGAAGAAACAACACATAAAGGAAGAATGCGTAGCTAAAACTGCGCGTCCACTGCACCGGAATCGCTGTTGCTTTGTATAGATTTCTATGGTACTGCGTGCACTGGCTTGGCATTCTTGCGCCATAGAAATCTATACAAAGCAACAAATCCGTCCGCTCCGTACGGTGCGTCCGCTCCGATTCCGATGCAGTGGACGCGCAGCTAAAACTTCTTCTTAGTGGTTGCTCAAACGACGAACAGTAATCGATGTTTGTTGGGTCACAGACTCCACAAGACTGCACTCTTGGCAATAATTATGCTTCCATTTTCTACCGATTGTTAATAAAAAATATAATAAGTATTAATATGAATCACCTCGAGACCTAGGATGAGCTGGACTAAATAATGAATACTCTCAAACCGTTTTTAAGCAAAACAAAATGCTTTTTCCTCTGCTCGATAAGACAAACAGCGCCTCGTTGTCCTCATTCAGTGCAAAAAATCTGATTTTTACATGCATTTGGTAAGAAAATCACTAACCTACTCGTATATTTTTCTGTCAAACGTGCGCGAAAGAAGCAAAATATAAAATAACGCGACAATTAAACAATTCCCTATAACTTAAGACCAGCAGTCGTTAGAAGCAAGTGTTAAAATACATATTTGAATGGCTACTTTACTAACATTTTATTATAGTGTATTATTATTGACATCACGTACATTTTACCCACAAATTCCCGAAAGCAAGTGCGATAGGTAAGCGTGTTACTCCAGAAATATTGAATCATCGTTTACACGTGTCGACAAAATCGTCCCATCCGACGAATAAAGTCACTTCTGCAAAATTGTTACTTTTCACTAGGGCATTTGAATTTTCGCTTAGTTTAATTTGATTATAGCTTTGTAAGTAATAGGAATTCGTCAATGCAATTAAGTATAGTTTTTACTAGAGTTGTCAGGATTACTTTTTAGTAGCAATCTTTTTTAAATGTTAAGGCTTTCAAGGAATTCTGGGTCTTAAAGTAATATGTAACTGTTTTCGTGGGAACGCACAGCCAAAAATACGGTGTTAAGAGAATATAGAACTATCTTCGTCGGAGTTTGACTTTGTGAACCGAGGTCTATAGGCATATGAAACTTTATTCCTCGGATATTTTGATAATTTTTTCAACAACATGTGACTATCTATCTATCTATCTTCTACGCCGTTAGCAATAGAGTCATGTTCAGATATTTTTTATCAAATTTTTGCTCACATGTTTATGAACTCGACTGTACGTGATTATTCGCAATGACGAAATAAATAATAATTAATGCTTATTACAAACGACATTGCCCATTAGGTACTCACAATATGACACTTGTTCCTTGTGCTTGTTTGTTATGATCGCACATGAAAATTATATAAAAAGTTTTAAAAGTAATGTATTTCATCATCATCGTGATCATCACATCCGCAGGATGTCCACTCTTGGACATAGGCCTCCCCCATAGCCCTCTAGTTGCATCCACCGCGAACCCGCCGCTTTAACTAGGTCATCCTTCCATCTCGTTGGAACTTTTCGGCCCCAACAGCCATACGTTCTCCATCCTATATGGCCTGCCTATTGCCACGACTTCAACGAGCTAATTTGTTTGGCCATGTCGATAATGGTGACCCTTGTTCTTCTACATATCTCCTCATTTCTAATTCGATCTCGTAGAGAAATCCCGAGCATAGCTCTCTCCATAGCTCGCTGAGCAACTCTGAGCCTATTTATAAGGGCTATAGTGAAGCACCACGTCTCCGATCCATATGTATTGTCATCACTGGCAACACACATTGGTTTAAAAAGACTTTCGTCTTAAGGCACTGAGGAATTTTGAACGAAAAGACATTGCTGAGTTTTCCAAACGGTGCCCATCTGTGTTGGATTCGACGATTGGTCAATCTTCTCGAAGTTGAACTTACCTAATTTGACGGTTTTTCCTATGTATACATATGCGTCAACAACTTCAAGAACCGAATTCTCAACCAAAATAGGAGTAGACACCTGTTCTTGACACTCGATTGAGGTTTTCGAGTAGCGTACTGAGTTCTTCCATCGACTTTGCCATAACCACGATATCGTCGGCAAACCGAAGGTGAGTGATGTATTCGCCGATGAGATGCCTAGTCCTTTCCATTCCAGAAGCTTGAAGGCGTCTTCCAAAGCGGCAGTAAACAGTTTCAGAAATATGACATCTACGTATCTTACGCCTGTTTTCAAAGGAATCGCCTTCGAATTCTGTTCGTGTACTCGGACCGACATAGTGGCGTTGTTATACAAACACTTTAACACTTCGATATACCAATAGTCAACGGTATCGCTGGAGAAACTCAAGCACCGCTCACGTTTCGACCGAATTAAAGGCTTTCTCGTAATCCACAAACGCTAGACATAGTGGCAAGTTATACTCTTCGGTATTCTGTATGACTTGCCGCAGCGTATGTATGCGGTCTACGGTACTATAAGCCTTTTTGGAACCCGGCTTGTTCAGGTGGCTGGAAGTCATCGAGCCTGCGTTCGAGACGATACTTGCGACATAATTAGAGTTAGAGTAACCGTTTCGGTATCAGAAATTTCATTTATAGGCGTCAGTTCCTTTGTAGGCGATGGTTCCAATATTGGCGATGTGCCTACAGAAAGTGACGGGTTGAACGGTGACACTACTTTCTTTACCTAGATTTTACATCGCATCACGATCTAGATCAATAGCTCGCCTTTTTTCTCCCTCTGTGTATTTGTATTTTTATTTTTATGTGCAATAAAGAGTTTACATACATACAAACATGATTCCGTACTGTGTGATGTTTCTACATTTGCAGAAGATATGACTGGGGCATTAGTTTATTATATTATCCTCGTAAAACGTACACCGACCAGATCGGCGGCATATTGAAGAGAGGCTATATAGGTTAGAAGTACCGAAAGCGTCGAGCATGTATGAGGAGTGATGAATGTGGATGAAGCGAGAGAACTATGTCAGAATAGAAGCGTATGGCGCTCTATTGTCTTTTCCTACCATACAGGGAATAAAGCGTCACGTATATGTATGTATGTATGATATTTATTCCATAAAATAAATAGAAAATAAAATTTGAGACGTAAACGGTGTTAACTTAAATGAGTTCCGTAGAAGAAGGTGACATATGCACAAGTGAACTCGACAACGCGTGTCTGTTCCGGCGTAAATGGTTACAAGTGCTCTTACAACTCTGAAATTCTATCTAGTTTCCATCGATTAATGGTACATAACTATATACATCGTGCTTATTAAAACTTTTTCTGATCGTGAAATCTATATAAAACTTTTATTGCTAAGATCATAATACGTTACGAATATATTTTTCCGGTTTATATTGATTTACTATAAATAAAGTTCTAAGAGGTAATATGCTACCTTTTACTCCGGAATCTAACGGCAGAAGCACTTAAACCGTAAAAACATAAAAACACACTCACTATTATTTTTTAATAGAAGAAATAGCTAATTACGTCTTTCTGAACCATGATGACTATCCTCTGTTGGACCATTTGTAATTAAATCATTAATTTCACTTGTACTTCGTTGATTCGTTGGTCTAGTGCCAAGTTTATAAGTCGTCTCGAGCGACGATTCGTTTTATTAGGAGTTAAATTCAAGCCCCACAAAATTAACATAAAATTATAAAGAAACCCACACCAAAGAAAACGTGCCAAAATAACATAAAGTAATAAAGCGTGTCATCTCCCGCGAAGACCGGTGACGACTGACGATAGAACCCCGCACGCGCCCCTCCGCGGGGCGAGGCGACCGGCGTGTAAAGTTCTATCGAGATGTATAACTTTCTACGTCGAGCTCATATCACATGGAACTTTTTTAGGGGTTGAAATCTCAAAAAAGTACTTGGATTTGAGAAATAATTGATATACAGAAATGAAGCTGGAGAATAGCTTAATAAAACAAAACAATAAAATCAATTTAGTCATTTATTATCATACAACCTTTTTCGTCGCATGGGACGAAAATGATTTTGTTAAAGGAAATATGTTACGTCGTATATTTTTACGACCTGTACGGGGGTTTACCATATTGTATGAGTTGTAGGTTCTAATGTAAAATTTATCGTTTTCGCCTAGACTTTCGTGTACAAACAGTATGTTTGAGATATTGAAAATATACGAATAATTCAATAAAAAAGAACTCTAGGTTGAATTATATCTTTGATATTTTTATTTACTTATGTACAGATTTTAGTAATTTTATTTCATAATAAAACATTATTTTAATAAAGCTATTTACTTACAAATTGACTTTTATACGAGTAGAAACTATTTAGCCGTAGAAAGTTGCGTATAAAAATCCGCGCCAGATTTCATGTCTCTTATCCTGGCAGTAATAATTTACAACGCTTAAGATTACATTAAAAGTTTGACATAGTCGTTAAGTTTTTCTTAAATTTTCTAATTTTCTCTATAGCTTTCTAAAATAATATAGATATAGATGAAACAATAAGTAAAATCAGCGAAATGGAACGTCAAAGCGACCGCTGATTTTGACTCAAACACAACTTTATAACTAACTTAACTTACTAAGGTAGTTGTCGAGCTGAGATGCGCAATTGTATTTAGCCTTCTGGAAATAAAAGGAAGAAGCATAAGATCTTTAGAAGCCTATTATTTTCCGTCTAAAAAGAACAAAGAATCGCATAGTGTAATGTTCTATTATTATTTATCGTATGGCTTACAAATTACGCTTAAATCATAGCATCAATTTACACTTCCTAAGATATTCTGCTGCTTTGCTCGTGAGGGTTTTGAAGTCTTCTATCCTCCTCCATATTTTGTTAAGGGGCACTTCAGCACGATATGGCGCACTGTCAGTGTAATGTTCTAAGTTCATACAACTGGTAGTCCGTTCAAAGATGCGTATTTCCTGCACCAGGGATGGCGAGCGGATGACACACGTGGTCATAATGTAGTTGGTGGAAAAAATACTTCAGGCATGGACACTAATCATTAATCATCGAAATTATAGTCAGACAATTTAATTCCCTAGGCCACTACAGAACCTTGTCAGCTAAATTTACGTCATTCGATAAGCGTTGTGGGTAGATAAACAAATTAAATGGTTTACAGACAAATTCCATGGTGACCCAGGAATCAAATTATTTGAATGTACCTCGTTGATAGTTTTATTTTTGTCTATGCATCCTACTATCTAAGTAAAGAATCTTTGCGGGTACTTTCATCACAATCGTCATCAGCCGGAAAGACGTATAGTTCTTCGTCGCATTTCTATATTCCGTATTCTATCGCACAAATAAACTCCAAACATAACTCTCTATAGCTCGTTGCGTGACTCTGATCCTCTCCAAGAGGCCAACAGCCATGCACTTTATAACCAGATTATTGTTATATTTTTATAAAAAATTACGTGTTCACCTATAAAAGTTCACCGCCATCCTTGGTCTAACACTACACTATAAAACTTTAAACTACAAAACACGGTCTATTCTAAGTGCTTCCGAAATGTCGGTACCTATCGTTCGATTTTACGAGGAAAGGTGAATAATGTTGTCTCTGCGATACAATAGCGAGTGCCCCAAATTTAACGACCTAGGTTCTCGAATGCGAATCCTGTGCAGCGATAAAGGTCGGATTGTTTTATGCAATCTGTTTACTGATCGTCGAACATGTTTGGTAAGGCGGTGGATGATGTTGTATTTTTTTAAAGTAATTTTTCACTTCGAATTTTATTGAATTGAGAATTGGTATAATTATTA
>NW_027413050.1:0-26787 GCF_025370935.1 Choristoneura fumiferana
TATTGTAGGTAGTCTGAACCCCGTTATCTAAAGCGGAAATTACACTTTGTTGTTCGCCTAATGCGGTCGCCGAACTTGTTTCAAACTACTTCGGCGAACGACCGTCGCCTTTACATTAGTCTGTCCGTCTACTGCGGCGGCCATATTAAGGCGGTGGCAGCTGTCGCTCGCCGAATGCGGCCGACTACCGTGTTCTTTACACTTTTGCGGTCGCCGCATGCAGCATGCGGCGAACAACAAAGTGTAATTTCCGCTTAACGCTTAGTTTGGGGGCAAGTGATGGGCATAAAATGAATAAAAAATTGAAGTTGATTCACTCACTCACTAACATAATCAAAAGATCTGATTCATACTTCTCAGCTTTGCTTTGTGCGAGGGTTCCGTACAGACCTGTAGGTAGTAACTTTAAAATTATTATAAATATTTTTATTATATGATGTAACTAAAAAATTACGGTGTTCGCAATTTTACCTCTATCTGTGCTATAAGACGTTGCTTCGTACCAAATTTCAAGATTCTGAGTTCACGGAAAGTACCCTGTAGAAAATTTGCGGCATAAACGGCTGTATCTTTTGATTGCATTGGCTTAGAAGTTTGGTTTTTTCACAACTCTAAGGGGCAGTTAGACCTAACTATTTGATATAAATTTCAGCTTGATACCTCCACGCACTCCTGAGAAAAAGGGTCTTGACAGACGGACGGATGGACGGACAACAAAGTGATCCAATATGGGTTCCATTTTTTCCTTTCGAGGTAGGTACGGAACCCTAAAAAGTAATAAAAATTAATATTTTAACAAAAACTAACTAACCTTGATGGTTTTTTTATGGCGATAACTAATCACAGCTACACAAAAGGCACACAACACCCAGTAAGTTACATATAAGTCACATCACATTTGGACTGTGTCACATTAAAAAGGTTTTTGTTACTTTAAATATATTGTTTCTCAAATTAATTATGTTAATGACTAGATAGCTACGTTGAACTAGGTTAGTTATCAATTAGTGGTTAGCCACGCTAACCACTGCACTCAGAGCAATTAATAGAACTAACTGAATTAGTAACTTAGGTTAAGAGGATTGCTTTGACGTGGAGCTTTTTTATAATATAAAACGATTAAATGATAAAATACTGAAGTAAAAATTATTTAAAATTAAACTATTACTTTTACAATTTAAAAGTGATGGGATGATATTTAATTTTTGTAACTTCTCGAATTACAAACCAACTAACAAAACAATGAACGATTTCGAAACAACCCAAAAAAAATATCATTTAAAAAAAAGTTAAATAAGTAATGAATGTGTCAAAATTAAAACCAAAAAGTTAAAATTACAAAGATAAGACTGCGACTCATTTTTCAAGCAACTTTTTTTTTAATAATTTTAACAAACTTGTTGTTTCCAAAAACATCCTCTAACCGTAATATCATAAATAACGTTAATTTCTCATCGGGAAAAACGCCAGCATCCCACGGCACGAAGATGGGAATATTCATTACTGTTAATTAAAAATAATGATTTTTTATATTTCCAACTCCCAAAACAAAAATGGTTTCGCCTCAAAGGGAAATCTTCGAAGAAATTTTATTAGAAGTTTCTAATTTACATCTTCATTTATTTTAGGTGCTGTGTTAATATTTTGTTTTTCTGTGGAATTATTTTTTGGCAGCTTTGATGTTTCTGTCAAGTTTCTGGAGATTGGAATATTGTCATAATGTTTTGCAGTTCCAAAATTGACATTTTATTATTGGAAATAAAACCCCTTGCGAAATTATAGAATTTTGCAAGATTGTTATTGTTTACAATACTACGAATTGTTTGTATTAATAATAATAATGCTTTAGTACAAAGAGTACTTTAATTTATATTATTAAATCCTACTAATATTATAAATGCGAAAGTTTGTGAGTGAGTGAGTGAGTGAGTGAGTGTGTATGTTTGTTACTCTTTCACGCTGAAACGGCTGGACGGATTTGGATGAAATTTGGCGAAAAGTTAGTTTATAACCTGGATTAAAACATAGGATACTTTTACCCGATATTCCCACGGGATAGGGATAAAATCTTGAAATAATAACCGCTAGGCTTAGAGTCATGAAATTTGGTATGTAGGTAGTTGGACGTTTGGAATAACAGATAGGTGTAATTTTTGACCCGATATTCCCACGGGATACCTAGGGATAAAATCTTGAAATAACAACCGCAGGGCTTAAAGCCATGAAATTTAGTATGTAGGTAGCTGGACCTTTGGATAAACACATAAGCTACTTTTTATCCCGATATTCCCCGGGATAGGGATAAAATCTTGAAATAATAACCGCTGGGCTTAGAGTCATGAAATTTGGTATGTAGTAACTGGACGTCTGGAATAACACGTAAGGGACTTTTGACTCGATATTCCCACGGGATACCTAGGGATAAAATCTCGAAATAACAACCACTGGATTTAGAGCCATGAATTTTGGTGTGTAGGTAGCTGGACCTCTGTAATAACACACAGGCTAATTTTTATCCCGATATTCCCACGGGATAGGGATAAAATCTTGAAATAATAACCGCTGGGCTTAGAGTCATGAAATTTGGTATGTAGGTAGTTGGACGTTTGGAATAACAGATAGGTGACTTTTTGACCCGATATTCCCACGGGATACCTAGGGATAAAATCTTGAAATAACAACCGCAGGGCTTAAAGCCATGAAATTTAGTATGTAGGTAGCTGGACCTTTGGATAAACACATCAGCTACTTTTTATCCCAATATTCCCCCGGGATAGGGATAAAATCTTGAAATAATAACCGCTGGGCTTAGAGTCATGAAATTTGGTATGTAGGTAACTGGACGTCTGGAATAACACGTAAGGGACTTTTTGACTCGATATTCCACGGGATACCTAGGGATAAAATCTCGAAATAACAACCACTGGATTTAGAGCCATGAATTTTAGTCTGTAGGTAGCTGGACCTCTGTAATAACACACAGGTTAATTTTTATCCCGATATTCCCACGGGATAGGGATAAAATCTGAAATAATAACCGCTGGCTTAGAGTCATGAAATTTGGTATGTAAGGTAGTTGGACAATTGGAATAACAGTAGGTGACTTTTTGACCCGATATCCCCACGGGCTACCTAGGGATAAAATCTTGAAATAACAACCGCAGGGCTTAAAGCCATGAAATTTAGTATGTAGGTAGCTGGACCTTTGGATAAACACATAAGCTACTTTTTATCCCGATATTCCCACGGGATAGGGATAAAATCTTGAAATAATAACCGCTGGGCTTAAAGCCATGAAATTTAAGTATGTAGTGTAGCTGGACCTTTGGATAAACACACAAGCTACTTTTATCCCGATATTCCCCCGATAGGGATAAAATCTTGAAATAATAACCGCTGGGCTTAGAGTCATGAAATTTGGTATGTAGGTAACTGGACGTCTGGAATAACACGTAAGGGACTTTTTGACTCGATATTCCCACGGGATACCTAGGGATAAAATCTCGAAATAACAACCACTGGATTTAGAGCCATGAATTTTAGTCTGTAGGTAGCTGGACCTCTGTAATAACACACAGGTTAATTTTTATCCCGATATTCCCACGGGATAGGGATAAAATCTTGAAATAATAACCGCTGGGCTTAGAGTCATGAAATTTGGTATGTAGGTAGCTAGACGTCTGGAATAACACATAAGCGACTTTTTGACCCGATATTCTCACGGGATACCTAGGATAAGAATTCGAAATAACAACCACTTTTATTAGAGCCATGAAATTTGGTAGTAGGTAGACCTCTGGAATAACACATAATCTATTTTTTACCCCGATATTCCCACCTTATAAAATAATACTCTTGAAATCAGTACCTATTTTGTTTTTAGTCAAAATTCGCCCTTAGGAAGTGGATGTCACGGATCCGCTCTCTCACTTTTCACCCGATAATACGCAATGGATAAGGAATAAATTTAAAAATAAAACCCTAGGCTTAAGGCATAAACTTAAGATGTAGGGTATCCTTATAGTCTGAAATCAACGCATATTATAAGTTCGCTACTTTTATCCGAAATTGCACGGTATAGTTTTGTAGAGTAATGGAAATAGCCTTTATTATTAACATAATGACTATTATGTCGTATTGTGGTCTTTAATTGTATATGCTAATTTTTTAAGCATTTCTATTTCTACTTTTAAATTTTGAAAAAATAACTCTGCAACACTCTGCTTAGCATATCTTCTTTGGCAATTGGTCTTTCCGAAACGCTTACATAAACATATAAGTTAAAAGTGCCCATTGCCTATTTACTGAATAAATGATTTCCATACAAGTTTGTCATTTGAATTTCATCAGCAGGAAAAATTTTGAAATAAAGCAATGATTTAAAGTATTATTTTTATCTTATAACAAACCTCAATGAAGACCTCGAATAAAAATTGTAAATTTCCTAATTTTGTGCAGCCCCAAAATTTAAATTGGGATTTACAATGAATAGTTTACGATGCGAAGCGGCGGGTATAAATAGTTGAATCATAAATTCAAGAATGGCGAGACATAATTATATAATTGTGTTTGATTATTTGTTCTTAATTTTTGATTTTAAATTAAAGTTAAATTAGGGATTAATTTATTAAGGGGGTTGCTCTTCCATACAAACCTACGGACACCCCGCATAGCTTCCACGGACATGTTTTCTTAGAGGATTTTTTGAGAATAGTAAATTATGGATATGCTCTTCAAGCAAAATCCAAAAAAAAGTAACTTTATTGCATCAAAAGTGCAGCGTGATGCAGTAAATTTTGATGCATTTTACCATTGTATGAGTACAACTGACAGTGTTCGCAGCGAGCATGTAGTGACATCTTATATGGGTGCGTGAGTCAATGTCACAAAATCAAACTATTGTAAATAGGTATCGACTATTTCGTGTGGTCACGTGACCATCACCTTTGGCTCAGATAATACGACAACTAAATGAAGAAAGCATGAGATCACTGAGAGATCAAGTTCAAGTTTCTGAGTCTAGTATTTACTTTTTTTGTTTTTAAATCTGTTATTTTCGGAAGTTGAAACGCCTAAACTATTATTTCTGATTAATGCAAGGACGCAAACTGTAAGTAAGACGAAAAATAGGTAAGTTACTTTTAAAATTGTCATTTAAAATAATAATTATTTAAGTAACAGACCCAGTCCTCGGCAAAAATTATAACATTGCATACTTTACATACATTATAATGCGGTGCTTCGATCTAGGACAAGTGGTTTAAATTCAACTTACAAATTCTGAACAGATATTAGTTATTTACTCTTACGTAGACAGTAGCGCCACTAATTTATATAAAGCATATTTATTCTCACAATAAAAGGTGCTAGGTGTAATCACTAAACTAATTAGTTAAAAAATAAGGTCTACATTCAACATACATTGCATGTGTATGTATGAATATCAAGTTTTACAGTGAGGCTCAAATAAATTCCTACATATCACGGCATTTTTACGGCCGCTAAATCTAGGCTCGGTGAATAAAAAGGTTTTCACAATCGAAGTAGTTTTCGTACCTTTTTTATTATTATAACTGGCTAGATAAGTAAAATTTAAACGTCATTATAATACATTTTTGTCACAACGTCAAGTCAATGAGATTGATATTCAAAAGCAATTATGTTTGAATAATTATGGTTTGAACACAAATCAAGAAGTCAAAAAGTTGGCGGACGAGAGGAAATTAGCAAGAGTGCAACTCTTAAACTATTTATGTATGTACGATTCGATGATGAAAAGAATACCTATGTAATTGGATACACGGGTATGTTTATTTTATCATTTTTGTCAGAAACATTAATATTTGTTACAAGAACACCAGAGGCAGGGCTGTAAGAATTTAATTCCTACTGGGTGGCCAAAGTATGGCTTATCGTGTGTACCAAACTTGTGGTCTGCAGCAACCTACTACGAAAACATGCCAAATTTCCCTAACTCTTAGTTGCGTCGTGAACATTTTCACTCCATAGAAGTAAGTCGCTTCCCACCGTCTGTCTGCATATGTACGAGTATGTACTGTATGTACTCTATTATGAAGTGATTCAAGATTTTTTATTTTATTTATAAGTGTGAGAAACGGCAGGGGTTATGGTTTTGGAGCGTATGTATGGTCATTTCTTTCGCACGCTATGCAACAAGGCCTTGATGCATCTTAGCAAACAACAAGACAAGAGCAGAGACAAGAAAATAAGTCTTTGTTAGGAGTGACACAGGTTGTTAATTTTATGCGTATGTTAGTCTGTCTGTGTATCTTTCCGTCGGCCCATCCGTCCGTCCGTCTGTCGATCCGTCCATCTGTCTGTCCGTCTTTCTGTCTGTCTGTGTTTCGAAGTGAACACTACATCATTATTGTCCAGTGATGACATATGGATCCGAGACGTGGTGCTTTACTTTAGGCCTTATAAATAGGCTCAGAGTTGCTCAGCGAGCTATGGAGAGAGCTATGCTTGGGGTTTCTCTACGGGACCGAATCAGAAATGAGGAGATACGTAGAAGAACAAGGGTCACCGACATAGCCAAGCGAATCAGCTCGTTGAAGTGGCAATGGGCGGGCTATATAGCACGGAGAGCGGATGGCCGTTGGGGCCGAAAAGTTCTCGAGTGGAGGCCGCGGATCGGCAAGCGCAGCGTAGGACGTCCACCAACAAGATGGACGGATGACCTGGTTAAAGCCGCAGGTTCGCGGTGGATGCAGGCTGCTGCCAGTTGAAGCAACTGGAGGTCTGTGGGTGAGGCCTATGTCCAACAGTGGACGTCCTACGGCTGAGATGATGATGATGATGATGGTGAATAAAGTTGTACCAACTGTACTTTAGTCGAAAATTTTACTATGACCTTTAAAATTTATAAGTATTTTATTGATAATTAGAAGCAGAGTCTTGAGAAATAGCTCATGTTAGGAGATAAAGAGATCAGAAGAGGTATCGTTAGATTTGTCTCTGTTAGGAGTGACACAGGTTGTTAATTTTATGCGTATGTGAGTCTGTCTGTGTACCTTTCCGTCGGCTCATCCGTCCGTCCGTCTGTTGATCTGTCCATCTGTCTGTCCGTCTGTCTGTCTGTCTGTGTTTCGAAGTGAACATTACATCATTGTCCTATTTTTTTAATTATTGTTTACCAACGCACACACCAAACCTTTTATCCTAAAAAGCTGAAATTTAAGATAAGGAAAAAATGGGATTTATTATGTAGGTACCTACATAAAATTCTACTGGTTCGTAACTATTATTTAGTTTTTAGGGTTCCGTACCTAAAAAGTGCCAACGGAACCCTATTTCTGAGACTCCGCTGTCTGTCTGTCTGTCTGTCCGTCCGTCTGTCACAGGGCTCTATCTCTTGAGTCGTAATAGTTAGACACTTGAAATTTTTACAGATTATGTATTACTGTGGCCGCTATAACAACAAATACTCAAACCAGAATAAAACAAATATTTAAGTTTTTTTTTTGCTAATGTCTAATGTTGTATAGATAATGGTACGGAACACTTCGTGCGCGAATCCGACTCGCACTTGGCCAGTTTATTTTTAATACCCAGGGTATTCAATGTTATATATTTAATTTTACAACTCTATCTCCATATCACTAATCTCTGTAAATTTTACATGCAGGCAGAAAGGAATAGCAAAAATCTAAATTCAATATCAGGATATTTTGAAAAAGATAAGTATTGTTCACAAACCGATCTTAATGACGATGATGATGATGATGATGATGGTCGTATGTCATCGCTGCCGAATTCTAACTTTATTCAATGAAAGACATGGAGAAACTTTGTCACAAAGACATAGTTCAGATAATTTGATATTACGCTGTCCGTCCGTCTATTTCTATAGGATTACTTAAAACTGAAGCAAACTGAAGTGGCAGTGGGCCGGCCATATCAGCCGAAGAACCGATAACTGCTAAGGTAAACGAGTAAAAGCCTAGCGTGGCGAGGGACGCCCTCAGACTAGGTGGAGCGATGATCTTCACTGGGTAGCTGACAGTAACTGGATGAGAGTGGCCGAGGGTCGTGCTCAGTGGCGTGCAATTGGAGACGCCTATGTCCAGTAGTGGGCTAAGATAGGCCGATGATGATGATGATGATGATGATGACTTAAAATAAGACAATAATCCCACTCATATTATAAATGCGAAAGTTTGTTAGTCTGTTTGTTTAATTCTTTATTACCTTTTCACGTCTAATTCGTTGAACCGATTAGGATGAAATTTGGGATACAGATAGTTTGAGTCCCGTAGAAAAACATAGGGTAGTTTTTTTTAATCGCAATATTCCCGCGGAATAGCTATAAACGAATTCTACGCTGACAGAGTTGCGTGCAACAGTATGTAGGTACATTAGGGGATTTACCTACTGATAGTCTGATTTACGTCCATATGCTGTAACTAAAAAGCATCGGTCACTTTATTCGTACACCTAGGTATCTTATAGTCTGTCTGCTAATACTATTTCTGTATTTATTAATACACAATTCCTTTCAGATTCAATGCTAACTAACTGCATATAACTTTGCCTGGAATCATTATATTGCTGAAGTAGCCTAGGTGCTGTCATGCAATATTCAAGGTGAAGAAAAGAAGAAACGTTGAATGTTGATATGCAAGAAATTAAGGAATATCTGACTGATTAACTATGTTTGATTTATTTATTAACGCTGTGTTATAAAGTTTGTTCTAAATAAATATGATGTACACAACGAAATAAAGTCTTCGTAGGCATCTTTCTTTTAGCGTTCCGTGGGTGGAAATTTTAGTGGAGCTTCTAAAAACAAGAATACCAACAGGTATGTAGTTTTTATTTTTTGACCATCAGTGGTGTAGCGGTATAGCAAGCGGTACGGATTACCGAGGACCTGGGTTCGATTCCCAGTGATGGTCTTATTTTTCTGTTTTTTCTGTGCATCTATATTTCAGTTTGTATTTTCAATTTAGGTTTTACGGGATGACCGTAAAAGTAAAAATTTGGAATTGAAATAAAAAATACAAAAAGATTCCAAAAAACCAATCTTAAGTTTTTATTTGTCGAATGAAACTACAGTAATATCAGATGATGAGATAATAGGGGTACATATATATAAAGTACTATAAAACCGTACAACTTTGACCTTTGAGATAACTTTGCCCAAGTTGTCATTTTTTAAAATATCTGAAATAAAACAAAATTGACTGATTTGTGACCACTTTGTGACATGCACATTTCTAAATCATTTTTGTATATTTTTTTCCCTGTTGTCACGAATAAATCTTTTCTTTTCCCTTTATATCGGAATATTTATTTATTCCTGACGGGAGTTGCTTCTCCTTTTTAGGGTTCCGTACCCAAAGGGTGCCAACGGGACCCTATTGCTGAGATTCTGCTGTCTGTCTGTGTGTTTGTCTGTCTGTCTTCTACTGGTTCGTAACTATTATTTAGTTTTTATAGTTAGGCCAACGGGACCCTATTGCTGAGACTCTGCTGTCTGTCTGTCTGTCTGTCTGTCTGTCCATCCGTCTGTCACAGGGCTTTATCTCTTGAGCTGTAATAGCTACCCGTGTGATGGGTTAGAATTAGACCTCTCCATTTCTTCCGTGGATGTCGTAAGAGGCGACTGAGGACCGTAGGCCACAGGCTAGCAACCTGTCACTATTGTACCGTTTTTGTCAAACTTAAAACCTAAAATTGCTAAAAGTGGCTCCGAAGCTGTAACGTTTCGTGTGCTTTGCCTACCCCATTTAGGCATACATGTTTGTGTGTACTAGACACTTGAAATGTTGACAGATTATGTAGGTATTACTGTGGCCTCCATAACAACAAATACTAATAATAAAGTAAGTAAAATTACTGTTACTGTCCAGGAAGTAATTTAATGGTAATGATGGTGATTTGGATGTGATGATGATGATGGTGAGGATGGTGATGATTGAAGGTGACGGTGTCAGTGATGATGATGATGATGATAATTAATGGTAATGATGACAGTAATGATGATGGTGATGATGTCGATGACGACGATGTAGATGATGTAAATTATGTAGATGATGATATAGATGACGTATATGATGTAAATGATGATATATAGATGATGATGACGATGATGATGTAAATGAGGTAGATAATTAAGGTGGTAATAATTATATTGATGATGGTGATGTAAATTATGTAGATGATGAAAGTGATGTAAACGATGTTGATGATGAAGATGGTTCATTGTGATCATTATAACGTTTAAAAGTGCCCATTGCGGCCTATTTACTGAATAAATGATTTAAATTTGAATTTTTGAATTTATGATGATGTAGATGATGTAAATGATCTAGATGATGATATATATGACGTTGATGATGATAATGATGATGATGCAGATATGAATATAATGAAGATAATGATAAAGATGATGATGACGATGATGATGAAGTGGATGTAGATAATTTAGGTGATAAAAATGATGTTGATCATGGTGATGTAAATGGCCCGCGTGCTTTTTTCAAAATTTTTAAGGAGCCCGTTACTGTCATATTACATATTTACTTACTGGACAGTACGAGGTTACTTCCTGGATACTTAGCCTAGTCTCCGTGATGCGTTACTTTCTGCGACGTTTTTGATGTTGTATTGGCAACATTTCATACCATTTTTGAGAAAAACATGTTTTCATATAAGTTATCGTAACCGAAGAATCTATAAGGATACTTCTAGTTCTTAGAAACTTGAATTTTAGTTTGCAGATAGCTCTTATGGCACGAAGAGTAGAAAAATAAAAAAATCGCCGGTTAAGTTTAAGTTATGAAGAAATATAAATTTCATTTCATAGTATGTACCACACAGTATATATCATAATCAACTTCGTGTCTTACTTCCTGGCGGTGACATATTATCACATGGAATTCAAACTCACATCAAAAAAATGTACAAAGAATTTACGAATTTGTGCGCTAGTTTCAAAAAAATTACTACCCGTAATAATAGTACTACAAATCACTACTTATAATAGTACTACCCGTAATAGTTGTACACCGGTAGTAATGAGTGAATTCCATGCGACACCATGTCACCGCCAGGAAGTATGACACTCAACTTCGAAGCTGTCTCACCCTGGAGATCGCATAGATCGATATTTACTTGACATCTTATTCCGAAACTTATTTATTGTTTTGTCACTAGTAACGTGCTAGCACAAGTCTTTTCGCGATAGTTTTAATCTTCTTCTGCGTGAAACATAAACATTGTAGTAGAAAAATAGTAGAATTATTATATGTTCAATTTTTTTAACAAACGAGTTGGTGTTATGCTCTATGTCACAGGATGACTAAATATTGACTATCCATATCGATAATAATATCACTCATGTTTAGACTTTGCTCATGTCTAGCTTTAGAGACATTCTTGACTGAGCCGGCCGCGATAACTGTAGTAGGTAGTATGGCGTTCTTTTTCGAGTGTCATTGCTACTGAACTGTCAGGTTGCCTTACAGAAGAAAAGGAAACTCGTGTAAAATGACAATCTCGCATACAGATACCCAGAATCAAGAACCAAAATCAGAAGAATTGTATAAGCTCATATATTGATAATTTTTATTGTGAGCTTACTTTTTTTTAATTATGTGTAACTATTATTACAAATTATATATTTTTAAGCTTCTGGTACCTTGACTTTTGTATTTAGGACTATTGCATGGTAGGTGCACGCGGCTATTAGCTAGTTTTATAAGATCTCCGCTTACAAATTGTATCTTTCGCGTCACTGCTTTCATTATAGTGGCATCATAATAATGTTTGATTTTGAGTTTGCATTACATTATAGGCACTAAGTAAGTATAGAAGTTAGGTTGGTCAAAACTGTCTTATTGGCTGTACATTTATTTTCATCCAATCTAGTGTCCCAAATTTCAAATTTGACAATTTTCAAAATCACTCAATATGCTTGACTGAAATGTTTTGAATGAAATCTGGGCCATATTGTCCGAAATAAAGGTCTTTACTTATTATTGTAATAGCTGGTTCAGATTTTCGATCACGAACCCATCTGGACCCGGTCATTTGAAAGGCATGGGACCACAGCCAACATATCTAATATAGATGAGATGAGCAGAATTTTGGAGGTCTATCCCCTAATACACTATTAGGATGTGCTAGCGGACAGGCCTCTACAGTTGTCAGATCCGAACAGTAATTCACATGGAGTGGGCTATGGCGTTATAGGATGCCGCATACAGCATTACCGAGATATGGAGTGAGATAACGGATACCTACCATTCCAATTTTTCCAATATCATATAAATTGTACTTTTAGTAGACGATGACATGCCGTTCACTAAATGGGCCGCTCAAACTATTGACCCCCCGGAACAACGAGGTGTAGTATAATATAATGCTTCAAAAATGTGTTTCACATACTTTTATTCTGACCTAGAAAGACTTGTAATAGTATGTGATATTTTTGATTGGTTCGATTGTATCTATCTTGTCTTGAGTGGATAGAGATTAACGAAATAAATACTTGAATAATTGAGTGGTTTCGGTGTTACCAGGTTCCTTGACCCTTGATGCGTGGCTTTACTGGTATGTCCATGAGGCACATGTGCTGTATGACCAGTGATGTAAATAATGGAGTTGTTCTTTCAATAAATAATAAACTTTATTACATACATTATAATAATTATTTTTATTCTTGGACCACATTTAGATTAACAATGAAAATTGCTACGGGAATATTATATTACCTTATCATTACTATGGCGACGTGTCAAAAGAACGCTGCACATTGCTTCGGGACAGAGAACTTGTTAATTTGCGGAACCTCATATAAATTGATAACAATATTTTTTACTTTACTTCTTCGCTACGAACCGTGCCCCACAACTACGTCCATGTGAAATATCTATACAATAAATTTACATACACGCCCGCTCTCTTTCTCTTCCATGTAAAACAATATGTTATTATGTATGTATAGTATATGTCACACAAGCTAGACTAGCTGTCACAAATACCTACTATATAAATATAACTATTATTAGGTATTGTGTGATATATATATTATTTCATGTAGGAGGAGGGAGGTGGAGGAGGGCGTGTACTGCATGTTATTATATTATGTAGGAACGTATCACATAGATCTAACTGTGCCGCACGGTTGACAGCAGAGAAACCTAGGGCAAAATTAAATACTGTAGGTTCTAGAAACTGACTAACAGTCAAGCTCAAAAAAAAATATTTGCTTGGTACGGTTGGCTTGTTGATTGACTGGACAGCGGGCATATTTAACTTGTATCACAGTTTATACCTTTTTTTTGTTCTCAAAGTATTAGCTGAATCTAATGCCGACGTTGTTCACTAGCAGACCTGACCCCCTGATTCTGATAATTATTCTCAAACGCTGTCTAATGCGACATACTGCATTTTACTTACCCCAAAGAAAAGATTGTATGGTAGAACTGCAACTGTCACAGGCGGAACGGCAGTAATGGGCCTGGTAATTGCAGCCTGCTCGCGTGCTTGGACAGATGAGAGGAATAAAGCAACATAATAATTAAAAGAAACTGGAATTAATCAAAATACCACGCACAGGACTTATCACGCTAACACACACGAGTAATATTTACCTCGATGTTTCGGCAACATTACAGTGGCCGTGGTCACGAGTAGACTGAAGTGTGGGGTGTCAAGTCTGCCTAGCAGCGCGAGTCCTTCGAACTACCCGCACTTGGTCATTTTTATTTGTCACCCCACACTTCAGTCTACCCGTGACCACGGCCACTGTAATGTTGCCGAAACGTCGAGGTAAATATTACTCGTGTCTAAAAATATATTGTTTCCAAAATAGTTACTTGATTTATAATGCATAATATTTGGCATGATTTTTGGGATATGAGTTTACTGTACCAGCGGGAAAATTACAAATTAATTATACCCACTGCCCGGTCAACCAGACTAGTTAGCCGTAGATCCTACAGGCAAAGAGCGCTCAAAAAGTAGCAAAGTAAATACATTCCCTTTTTACTCTTAGTATTTGAGGACATGTATAGTTATTTTCACACCTCTCCTTCAGAAAAGTAACTTTTCCTCCCTGACGAGAGGGAGCAAAGTGCAACTTTTCTGTTCAAGGCTTTTCTAAGTGTTTTATTGCAAATGCAATTTTTTTAAGTTGATAATTGGAAAGCCACGTCATTTTCTATGCTGGTTATTCTTTAATAATATTTAGAATTTATTTTTTTCAAGTTTCTTAATGCTCGGTGTGAAAAGTTGTATGAGCGACTCGGGAGCAAAATTATTTTCATCTTGTGCGTTAACACTTGAATCCCTCATTACGCTCAGGATTCTACTTTAGAATCCTTCGCTACATTCTGGATTCAATGTACGCCCTCGCCGTAAATACACCATTTTGCTCCCTTGTGACACAATAGTTATTTGTGTCACAAGGGAGCAAAATGGTATAGAAAATGACGTGGCTTTCCAATTATCAACTTAAAAAAATTGAATTTGCAATAAAACACTTAGAAAAGCCTTGAACAGAAAAATTGTACTTTGCTCCCTCTCGGTAGGGAGGAAAAGTTACTTTTCTGAAGGAGAGGTGTGAAAAAAACTATTTGAGCATTTTTAAATAAAGTTTGTACATTTGATTTGCGACTCCTATTTGTGATAAAAAATTGCAGGTATGTAGAGTGAACGATACTGAGTCGTAGTAACATAGTCTCTCAAAATGTCCCAATTGGTTTGTATGGAAATTTCCTGTTTTGTTAAATTGTTACCAAAACTATGGATTTGCGGTAACAAAAAAGGAACTTTCCATACAAATTAATTGGGACATTTCGGGAGACTATGTTATTTAAACTCAGTGAACGATTCACTCTATCTACCTGTAAATTTTTCCCAAATCGGAGTCGAAAAAATCAAATGTACAAACTTTTTTAGAAATGCTCATTTTAGCACTGTAGCTTGCTGTGACAAAGTACCAAACTGTTCAGCTACCTATGAGCTTGACTGCTTCGAATTGGGTTTGATGCAACATCTGTCTCCGATGATGACGTGTCAGCTAAACTGAACGTGCCCGTAGTCTGCAAATACGACGGACTATTTGCGGTAGTTCTAGTTCCTTCACAAGACCTTGAAGAAAGAACTGCGTTATTTTTCCGCCTTTGTACCTTTGCAAGAACTGAAGATGCTACTGCGAAAGGAACAAAGACAAAAAAATAAACGCAGTTTTTCCTTCTAGTCTTGTAAAGGAACTAATGCAAAAAAAACGCAGTAGTTCCATCGCACGAACATCCAAAGGAAGCACTGCCAATAATCCAGTACGCACGACTACAAGCCTGCTGGATCGGATAAAAATCCTAGCAGATAATACTTACAATAGGTAGTTATATGATACGAATTGACAACTGTTTTCGACTCGAAGGTAACAAAGGGAGTGTAGATGATTTTGGAACTGCTCGTAGTCTTCTGCTGATTGTGCCAAATCATCGGTTATGATTATCCTAACAAAATCAATTTATAGAGATATGTAGGTACAAAATTAGCACGGGATAGTTTTTTACCGCAATTTGATACCAGTTATCGGCGAGTGGGTGAACGTTTGCTGTTATGTAAGTATTTCGTAAGTATTTATTTATACCTATAAAGGCAAAACATGGCCTAAAAATGCATGAGATTTGGCAAACATACAATTGGAATTATGGAATACTCCTTGAGGATCACAGAGGTGCAAGAAGTTTTTTTTTAATTCGAATACCTACACTACAGAATAGATTTTTTTCTTCAACGGGAGCGAAGCCGCGGGATTAAGCTAGTAATTATATATACGAACTGAGAAATCCAGATGCAGAAGCCTAGATAAACTCTTCGTCAACTCTTTTCATGGTTAGCAACTTATTAATAATTGATATTAGCAGCTTATGATTACTAATTCTCTACCAAAAGTCTTGCCACAGAAATTGAGTGATGATGATGATGATAATTAGGGTAGTAAACTCTGTATGCTTTTTATTACCTCTTTTGATAGAAAGAGCTTACACGAAGCACTGTTCATAAAATATTAGGTATGTCTAAAGGCACTGTTATACATGCTCGTTACTAGTAACATGCTTATAAGAATGCTTATGAGCATGCTCATGGACTGAAGCAAACGCGTTCACACTTGCTTATTACCTTTCCCCCTTCCACCCCGTCTCGAGCTTGCCACTAATAAGCATGCTCGATAGTAGCATGTCCTGTTCACACATGCTACTAGCTAGCATTTGCTCAATAGTAGCATGCTTTCTTGCTACTAAAGAGCATGTGTAACAGTGTCTTAAGGGACTTTGGCCTTACGGATGCCCTTGATAAACTTGATTGCCTGTGCATTCCTGTGCGTGTCGTACAAGTGACTAAGAGCCCTGGTGGCAGCGCTCTCTATTGCCAACTACGAATTCCAGCTCTCGGCGTGGAAGGTAAGGACAAACCACCGCACTATTTTCCCAAGAAACTCGTCCTGTACATTTGCTACCGATTTTCAACCGACGACCATGACCACATTAGCAAGAGTAGTAACTACGAAAAGTAACTATAAATATAACCTGAATAATAGCAAGACCATCAACCAAGACAAGAAACCGTGGTCAGAATCTTGGTAATTTCTCAATTTATCGTACACATATTATGAACACTTGAAAGGCGTTTGGCTCGTATTATAATATGCGAACAGTTATACAAGACCCTGCTTCTAATTATCAATAAAATACCTATAAATTTTATAGGTCGTAGTAAAATTTTCGAGTAAAGTACAGTTGGTACAAAATTTCGTGACTCGATAAAAAAATGTGAATATTACTCGAAGGAGTACCCCGATCGGGTAGCTAAGTGTCGCAATAGACTTTCGCTAGCTGGCGCTGTCTATTTGAGTGTGTGCGTGAGCTCCTAGTGTCCGTATACGGCCGCAATTGACGTTCAAAGTAAAGCACCTCGTTTGCGGCTTTGGCGGAATATTTCATTTCGAGTGTGGGGTCTAAAAATCGGTTACGCTTAGATACTCCCGCCATTAGTTTTTGGTGAAATAATTCTTCATAATTTACGAAAAAAACCTGAAAAAAGGAACTATTGATAACAGCGCCATCTAACGGGACATTGCTCATGAGCTAACCAGGAGCAAACCCCTTAAGTCACTTTATTATTTAATAAGTTAGTTCGGTAATACTACAGACAATTTGAAATGCAATCTTCATCACAGGTAAAATACATAAGTAATCGTAAAAAAACATTGCTTAAATTAAAACTTCCACATAAGTATCTCGTAATTGCTTAAAAATCAGGGCCATCTGGTAACTCTCTTGCAAAAACAGACACTATCACACAAACTCAGTAAACAGGTTTTTTCAGGAACAGTTGGATCTAAATCTGAGGCCGTATTGTGTCATGCGCTGGCGTTTGCGATCGCATTCACCATTTCTTTCTAACCTCATCTTATGCCGTGTGACAGAAAGAAGTGATGAGAACGACGGTGATTGCAAGTCTATTAGACATTAAACGCCTCTGGATTTAAGTAGCTGAAACCAAATTGATATAATACGGTATTTGACAACTCCTTAATTTGCCATATCTTAATATTATTTTGAAAATATAGATATACAGAAAGAGAAAATTTAAATCTGTTTCAAAATTCGATTTATAGTGATTTTTTGAAAAATCTGTATGCCTGTCTCTTTCCCAAACGCTTTTCTCTATGCAGCAAGTATGGCGGTACTGGCGTGTGACGTCACATGCCAGTATGTCTTTCTCAGTCTAATCTTGAATTTCAAACTATTATAACTTTGTTATTAGTAAAGGTAGCTTAAAAATTGTTTCTTTATTAAATAATTTATAAAAATGTACAAAATAGTCAATATCGTATTATGAAAAGAAAATCAGAAAATAGTACTTACATAACTTCCGCTTCCGCAGGATAGCGACGTAAGAAATCTTCGAAGACGAAGTAGCGGGAAACAACTTAATCTATGTCATAATAAAGACGTGGACTTTTCAATAAACAACGTCAGACTCAAATCCTACTCCTAAATTTCTACCTCACCGGAGCTGAACCGTACCTTTTGAATAAAAATGGCGGCAAGTTAGCAAAGCCTCTCGTTACTGAAAGAAAGAAGCTACCAGAGCGGAAACCAAAGCTCCTCCAATCTCCAGGCCAGAGTTTGCATTAGCTGAGGGCATTAGCTCTGAGTAAAAGCTAAATTTTAATACCCATAGTAGTCTTAGTATAATTCTGCAGTTTGGTCTTAAAAACAGAACTAATAATAAGAGGAATGAAAATGAAATTGAAGTTTGCCATGTTTTTCCTTTCACGATTGATTTCGCCTTTTTTGGTCTTTTCTCCCGTTGTTAGTGAATGTTTTTTTGTGTTTCAGGTTTTTTTTTATATATTATAGGCTTGCGTTTAGCCACAATCACGCCTGATGGAAAGCGAGGATGAGGCCTACGATGGAGCACGCTTGCCTGTAATGTTCATTCACCCTAGACTTGAAGCGGCCAAATTGTTTTTTTATTTGATCAAATTTAGTAACTTACTAACGAAATATAATCAGTTTTCAACTAATATCTCTACAATGCCCAACTTATTGAGCAGTTAAAAGCGCAATAGACTAGACTCTAGACTGAAGGAAGACCTTAAAAACAACAAATTTAAGTTTTTTGTCTCTTGAAAAATATATAGCTTTTTGTTCTAATCAATTAAATCAAATCCATGTGTTAATATAAATATTTAAGATAAATATAATGTACCTTTCTTTTTAAAAATTAACGAGATTCAGTTTGTATTTATTTCCACCCTGTGTAAGCCAAAATATAAAAAGTTACTGAAAGCTACTTGTAAAGTACAAGGACTATAAATAGGTTTAGCTTAATATCATCAATTTTATGTGCCTCTCGGTACTGGTGACTCGTAAATGCCACATTGTACGCAACACATGAAAATTGTATGTTGTTTCGATATAAACTAAAGGCCAAAATAAATAGGCGTCTTGGTGTTAGCATAGTTAATTGGGCTAGTTTAGGTAATGGTGACTCTAATAAAAAGTTCAGTACCTATTCTTATTGTCTTTACAGTACCTTTATAGGTGCATAAGGTACATATTGTTACGTTCGTGGGGTGGGTTCGCGATTGAAAAGCACTTTTAACACCGATGAATAAGAGTAGGATTTATTTTCACACTGTTACTTAACTTTACAAAACACTTAAAAACAGTTCACAGTAATTTCGCACTCTAAAACTCACTTACAAGTCGCTTTGATTCTCTTCGATGTTTATCGCTCGGTATCGCATTCGAAACTGTCTCCGCCGCAACCTCACCCGGCTTATATACCCCCGGTGAATCGGTCCACAAAGTTCGAGAACAGTCCAGCAAGGACGTCATACCTACATCTCGAATGTTCCGGAAACGAGTAGAGTGTCTGTCTCTTTCATGTGCTATCTCTCTCACACAGTTACTAGAATATTCCGGAAACAGGATCATCAGTCTGTTTCTCTCACACATATAGGCTATCCTTGTCACACACCTTCTCGAATGTTCTCAGTATAGCTGTCTCTTTCTAATCATGCTATCTCTTTCACTCCTATTGAAAATTTCGCCATATACTGAAATGTACTTCAGGGGCCCATAAGGGGTCCTGAAAACGCCTGAAAACGGGTTTTCAGGTTATGGCGTCATCGGATAGAGGGTGGCCTGAAACGGACTGAAAACATGTTTCAGGCGCCTGAAAACAACGGTAACTTGGGTGAAATTTTGATAAACTAATATGTGATAGAGCATCCTCTGAAACGGCCTGAAACCGTATTCCAGCCTACTGAAAACGCCTCCAATGGGTCGAAAAGCACGATCAAAGTTTCCACCTAACCCACCGCCGTAACACTGCCCCCTCCTAAGACATGCTCGTCCCGAGCATCATTAGATCCATGGTACTTGGCCAACCGATCAACATGAACAATCTTACAGGGGCTACGCGCGTTACGCTGTATCCGGTATGTGACATCGTTGATCCTAGTAACTACTTTGTACGGTCCTGCCCAACTCGGTGATAATTTCGGAGACTTCCCTTTACGTCTTACTGGGTTACAAAGCCAGACGAGTGAGCCTTCTTCAAACTCCACGTGATCCATCTTCCTGTCGCATTGAGTTTTTGTTTTAGATTTCTTCCAACTCAGAATGGGCTTGATATCGCTACGGTGATGTACTTCTTTAATCGCTTTCCCGCACCATTTCGGACTAATGGTGTCTGTTCTTAGCAGCTTCACATAAGCGTGTTCTTTTCTCTCGTGCCTCATGTCAGAATTACATGGCCTTCTGGATAAAACATCTGCGTTTTCCTGCCGCTGTCTTGCCGCGGCGCTCGTTACTACATCCGCTGCTCTAGATTCTTTGCGCCAACTTTCCATATTACTCCGAGCATCTCTCTTAGGGCACGCAAATCTCATATGCCCTCTCTCTCCACATGCATAACACATAAGTCCCCGTCGGAGTTTCACTTTATCTGTCTCCACTTGGATCTCTGCTGATCTCGATCCATTGCGCCCAGCTTCAACGCTCCGAGGCTCTCGCTTAGGACACCACAACCTCCTGTGCCCTATTTCCCCACACGCATAACACGTAGGCCCGCTTCGAAGTTTCACTTTATCCGTCGCCGTTGGAATGCGGTAAGAACTAGCATCGCTGCGTACGGCCTCTACTTCCAATGCGTGCGCTAGAGCATCCTTTAAGGTCCTGTGATGACCCAGTCGTACAGCAGCCCTCACTTCAAAGTCTTCGAATCCCATCTATGAATGATTGCACTAGCATAATCTCTACTACAGATGGTAATGACAAGTAAGCCTTTCTGACCAGCCTCTCAATTTCCAGGCTCCATTGCTGCAGGCTCTCGCCATCTAGCTGCACCCTGTCTTTCAACTGAGCTCTATAAACAGGTTCCAGATGGGAGTCACCATAACGCGACTCTAGGAAATCCATAAGTCGCTCCAAAGTCACCTCAGTTCCCGCCATCGCCATGATGTCTAATACAATCAAGGCTTTACCACGCAGTCCCAACACAAGGGCAGCTAGAGCTTGTTTGTCAGTCCAGCCGTTCGTTTCAGCAACCATCTCGAATTGGAGCTTGTATGCGGCCCATGAAGAGGTCCCATCAAATGGTGGTAACTTTAACTTTTCCCCTCCTGTGGCTAGTGTGCCCGAAAAACTGGTAGTGCCGTTGGCCACTTTATTCTCCAACTTCTGGAGGCGATTCTCGAGGCCTTCTACCTTTTCGTTAAACCGTTGAGGCGCTTTTCGTAATTTTTGACTTTAATGTCAACTGCCACAATTTTATCCTGGACCTCAGCCATCTCCTTTTCTCGTTCTCGCGGTTGCGTCGTGTACCTCACGGAGGAGTTCGAACTGGTTCTTTTGTTCCTCCTGTAGAATCCTAGCTTGTTCCTCCTGCTTTCTAGCATGTTCCTCCTGCCTTCTAGCTTGTTCTTTCAGGAGGACCAGAATCGCGTTGACGTCTATTTCCGGCTTTGGGGATACTGCCGCCGCTGTATCTGACGCTGCGGCGGTGTCTGTAGGGTCCCCAGCTGCGGCGCGGCTTCGGGTCTGCATCCTCTCCTTCTCTTCTTCTCGCGGAGTAAGCGGCATTTTCAATCCCACTTCTGACACCAAATGTTACGTTCGTGGGGTGGGTTCGTGATTGAAAAGCACTTTTAACACCGATGAATAAGAGTAGGATTTATTTTCACACTGTTACTTAACTTTACAAAACACTTAAAAACAGTTCACAGTAATTTCGCACTCTAAAACTCACTTACAAGTCGCTTTGATTCTCTTCGATGTTTATCGCTCGGTATCGCATTCGAAACTGTCTCCGCCGCAACCTCACCCGGCTTATATACCCCGGTGAATCGGTCCACAAAGTTCGAGAACAGTCCAGCAAGGACGTCATACCTACATCTCGAATGTTCCGGAAACGAGTAGAGTGTCTGTCTCTTTCATGTGCTATCTCTCTCACACAGTTACTAGAATATTCCGGAAACAGGATCATCAGTCTGTTTCTCTCACACATATAGGCTATCCTTGTCACACACCTTCTCGAATGTTCTCAGTATAGCTGTCTCTTTCTAATCATGCTATCTCTTTCACTCCTATTGAAAATTTCGCCATATACTGAAATGTACTTCAGGGCCCATAAGGGGTCCTGAAAACGCCTGAAAACGGGTTTTCAGGTTATGGCGTCATCGGATAGAGGGTGGCCTGAAACGGACTGAAAACATGTTTCAGGCGCCTGAAAACAACGGTAACTTGGGTGAAATTTTGATAAACTAATATGTGATAAAGCATCCTCTGAAACGGCCTGAAACGTATTCCAGCCTACTGAAAACGCCTCCAATGGGTCGAAAAGCACGATCAAAGTTTCCACCTAACCCACCGCCGTAACAATATCACAAGCATCAAAAAATCTAGTTAAGTTAAATGAAAAAATAACTTTTTTTGGGTAAAACTTTTCACTCTTTTACATCGTGACAGTAGCCATTATTAAACATCGAAGCTGTTATAAATATCTAAACACCACTCTGATGTTTTTGTTGGCGATTGTGTATCAAAAATTTTAAGTATCTTTAATCATTTTCCTTTCTCATACTGTATATCCAGTATCAGTATAGTATTCTACAATCATTCAGTAATGTAACACACACGCTACGTTAGACTCACGCCTTCGTTTCGTTCTCAAAGAACGTCATAACTCGCGAATTGTTCCTAGCTCATTCCAACTAAACTCACATTCCTCAGCCGAATCACGAAGCATCATAAAAACCAGCCTAGTCAACGCGCGTGCCGATTGTGAAACTACCTTAAAAATTTATGCAGCAACCCTTAAAACTTCACTCTGTAGCTGGTTGAATAAGGTCGGTTTTGGATGGATAGGATTACGGTATGTTTTGTATGGAGTTTTCGACTTATGTATCCCGTGATAAAAGCAAGGGCCGGACCCGACAATATCAACTTGTCCGGACATAAATTTAGACATCCCCGAAGCAGTAAACCAGCGAAATTGATTAGCGGCAATCTGCTTATCCCGTTTGAACCTTCGTAAATTATCAGCTAATGCCTCACAGGAGTCTCGATTCTCGAAAGTCCATTCCCTATTTCGCCTTCAGATTTTGGATGAATTTTGCTGGCGCTGGTATTTCGTAATCCGATAGATGCTGAGTTCGAGTAGCGCCATCGATTGAATTGATAATCATGTTGGTTAAATCAAATACATCATTTGTTCATCACCAGGATGTCGTTTCAGTAGGAATATATGTATAAAGTTTGGGTAGCGCGTGTTTGTGTACCTATATATGTGAGTGCATGCCATACCTTACGCTTTCACGCAAAAAACTGGACGGATTTCGAAAAAAATAGATAAAGAGATACTTAGCTGGCTCTGGGATTTAACAAACAGTCCAGTTTATACTACGTATACTCACTGGATCTGCTCGGGGTTTCTCTGCGGGATATTATGATGATATCCGCAGTAGAACTAAGGTTACCGCCATAGCCCGAGGAATTGCGAAACTAAAGTGGCAGTGGGCGGGGCACATTGCTCGCAGGACTGATGGCCGATGGGGTCAGAAGGTTCTCGAATGGCGTCCGCGGACCGGGAGACGAGCTGTCGGTAGGCCTCCAACAAGATGGAGCGACGACTTGGTTAAGATCGCGGGATCGCGGTGGATGCGGAAAGCACAAGACCGGTCTGAGTGGAGAGTCTTGGGGGAGGCCTATGTCCAGCAGTGGACGTCTTTCGGCTGACATGATAATGATGATGATGATACTCACTGGATACGTACATACCTACGCATATAAATTTAAACGAAATTTTGGACTTATGCTATTGATAAAACGTAGGTAAATGAAGATTTAAAAATCTAATTTTTAGGAATTTCCACGAGATTTTAGCAACATTTCGGAATGTCAGTTACATAACCACATCTAATAGTTAAGCATACTATAAATAATATTAATAGCGGAGCCATAGAAAAATAGCACATAAGACAAAAAAATTAACAACTTCTATCTTATCAGCATTCACAGCATCCACACAGTTCAATACCTCACCGCGGGTCAATTTGAGAAATTACAGCCACTTCGCCGTAAGCAGACACGTAAAAGATAAAAATCGTCCGTCGCTCCGATATTCAAAGGGGCACGTTAACCCTTCCTGTGCCCTTAATACCGGCCTAGGAGGGCAATCTCTCAAGGGAAATGTTTTTTTTACACCAGCTCACTTTATGGCGTCTACCTTTGTTTGAGCGCGTAGAGTACCTACGGAACGCTTGTTTTGTCGACTTTTGGTGCTATTATTAAGTGAGTTCTCATGTTTGTTATATTGTTTATCCCACTTAACAAACATGAGAACTAATAATAATATTTATAATATTTATTTTAATATAATATTTTATAAATTCGAAAGTTTGCAAGTTGTTTGTTTGTTAATTCATCACGTCTAAACCGTTGAACCGATTTAGATGAAATTCGGTACCTATACAATTAGATATCTATGTAGTTAGAAGGATGGTTTTATCCCGGAAAATTGCATGATTCCCATGGGATGGGATAACCGAAGCTATAACCGAAATCTACGCGACGGAGACGCGGGTAATGGCTAGTACCAAATAAGAAATAGCCAACAATGAATTTAATGGAAAAATTTTGAAAATAGATAATTCAAAATATTAGAACGGTAACCTACAAGCGGAATTACGTTGGTTTCAACAAATGCCTTTTCCGATTTACAATTAGTCTAAAATTTTATGATTTTCGTTCAGCAAGATAATTATCTTCATTAACTTCTACTTTACACCTGAAGGGTCCACGGAAAGAACATGTCTAGTCACCTTTTTTTGAAAATGAGATTTTAATGCCAAAATGTAGAGCTCACAAAGTACTATGACTTACCATTGAATTAAATAATCTGAAAACAATAAAAACTATTTTTTTGATCTTTTAAATAAATGGTAACCATAGTAATTGTTCGTGATGACTAACTTTCAAACCGCTATAACTCAAAAAGTTGCTTAGGTGACTAGACACGTTCTTTCCGTGGACCCTTCACCTCGTCTCGCCCTCTAGATTAGTAACAGAAGACATACCCAACACACCATGTTTTAAGGCGTCACCACTTTGCACTTAGAATAGGAGTTATTTTTTATTTTATTGTATTTTTGGATTTGCCTAAATTCCACCTATTAGCCTTCTGGACGGACGTCCATATGCAATCAAGTGCTTGACCGTTCCAGTCAGTTCACAATAGAACACTGTTCGTTGTCCCGAGCAGACGCTGATTTCAAAATCAACTAAAAATTATGGTAGGTACGCAAAAACTTATGAACTCGACTGTACCTACTGCCAAATTTTATACGCAACGACCGTTTATTCACTTATTCTACTGACTGTGCATACCCTACTTTTCGGTACAAGTTTAATATCAACCCCCGTGGCGGGTTATCTCCTCTGGGAAATGGCTTTTTACACCGGCCCTCTTTGTCTATAAAATTCTAGGCAGTCATGTTAAACGCATGGACAGTACGGCATTAACAAGACATGTTTTAATACCAGCCTTAGCTTTTTTTGGGTTCCGTACCTGATAGGAAAACGGTACCTTTATATAATACCTTTATATAATAGTTTTTCGTCCGTCTGTGTGTGTGTTTTTTTGTCAATCTTTCGATGCTACTTAGATAGGATAAAAATTCGAAATCATTAGACTCTTTGGTATTTTAAGGCTAAACAATGTATTTTAAAACCGTATACTTTCCCATAAAACCTCCGGGAATTACGAGGCATTATGAAAACGGTAATTAAAAGTGGATTTTCTAGTCATCTTCCAAATTTCGATATAACGAGTTACGAGAAGTGAACGTATTCTCTTTTATATTTAGAATTTCGTGTAATTTCGTATTAATGAATTCGTCAAATCATCTTTTTGTATTATGTAAGTATGTAAATAAAATACTTTATTGCACATAAAACTCAAAAAGTACAAAACAAAAGGACTAAAAAGGCGAACTTATCCCTAAAAGGGATCTTTTCAAGCTATTCTGGTTTATAAAGGAGAACTTAAAAGGTACGAGTAGGCGAACAGTAATTTAATATTATGTAGATACAGTATAACACATAAATACCTACTCAAAATAAAAAAAACAATTCAATTTCCAAATTATTAATAATGCAATGGAAAATTAACCATGCTGAATCACTTAAGTTTTGTTTAATTTCTGCCACAGATTTAATTACATCCGCGTCTTACCTACTCCGTTGTATGTTGAACGAGGTACATAACCAGTTCATATAGTCTACACTACACCATGTAGAGAGCTTTCTCTTAAGCCCCTCTTCATGAACATTTTCTTAATCTACATCACCATAAAATGAACTACTTATACTATGTAAATACAGGTTCGTAGGGCCAAGGGTTAGATTAGAAATGTGTAAGATGAAACGGTCATTCAACAAACATTCAATCACAACTTTTCTTTCATTTGCTCTTCCACATAGTCTTGTTGAAGCAAAATAAGAGCACTTATTGACACGTAAATTGAACGTGAGTTTATTTCAATTGGACTGGAGTCTTGAACATATTTAAAAGGGAAACAGAAGAGGAACTTTATGAATTAGTTACCCGTTTATTGCTTCACACCAACCCTTTAAACCCAATACATAAGCAATCAACTAATAAAAGCGCCCGTCGAGCGACCACGGTACGTTTTAAAATTCACTCGGATCCACGTAGGTCAAATAA
>NW_027413051.1:0-26655 GCF_025370935.1 Choristoneura fumiferana
TCAAACTGACATTAAGTATGCCTAGCAGAATAAATGCAACAAGGACGTTTTCACAACGAAGCGAGCGAGTTTCACAAGGAAGCGGTCACAGCGGAAGACCAACGTTGGCCTACGCAGCCAACAATATGCTGAGCTGGGCCGGTTTGCGATTTCGCAAGACCTTGCTTTGAGGCACTTGTCCCACCGCCGACGATGAGCGAGAAGCGAGTAGAGCGAGTAACTAGAAACGAGTGGGTGAGCAGCGAGAAGCGAGTGTAGTTTTGTCGCTGGCTGTAAGCGAGTGTTCGAGTGCGACGGGCGATTACTCGCTCCACTCGACTCGCTCGTGCGGGGCGGCCGCCAAGCTGACATCGCTGAGCGAGTATCTATAGCTCAGCGAGTTTTATAGCTCTTGTCGCTGCGACAAAAGATGTAAGAGCGAGTTCTCGCCGACAGTGTGAACAGCCAGCGATCAACTATTAATATATGTGTCTCTTTTACTCACACAGGATCTTATATCTTTTGTTCGTTTCTTGAGCGAGAAAATAGTCGATAGCCAATCGTTTCCTCGCTGGCGGTGAGACAACTGCCTTATTCTTATTTTTACCCTGTCAAATTGTATAATTTTTTATTTTATGTTTGCAAATAAATAATTCGTATTATTTTGCTCTCAGTACGACCTACTCAAACTGATTATAACAAAGTAGTTATGAAAAAGTGACTTTTCTAAAAATGTGTAATATTTGTTTCAGACGGTATCCATCTCAATGCTTCTGCGGTACGCCCACCATCAAATCTTCGTTTTCATAGGTAAGTCGGTCGATACTTTATTTTTTTAGTTATTTCAAAATTTTCAAGTATTTTAATTGCAAGAAGACTAAAAATTTAAGTAAAACTATAATATATATACTGTCAATCGTTCAAATGTTAACTGGCAGAGATCCCTTTAAGGGATAAGTTGTACATCTTATTATCCTGTGTTCTGTTATTTTCATGTGTTTTTAGTCAATAAAGAGTAATACAATACAATACAACGCCAAATCTGTACTCGCAAGTGAAAGAAAGAAAACATTTATTGCTGACAACATGGTCAAAATAAATAGAATAAATAAAAATGCGTATGTCACGAAATGGTCCCAAATGCGTATTATATAATATGCATTATATTATTATTATATATTGTTTTATGCGTATGCGTATGCTTAAATTCGATGTTAATAATGGTTTAGCAAGCAGGTGGCGTGGCTTCACGGCAAGTGCCAAAGTCTTATAGCGTACTTAGCGGGCACATTGTAATAATGACAATTATGGGCTGTTAGATTAATTCGGCGAAAAATTCTCGAGTCGTGAGCCGGCTCAGCGGCAATCTCTTTGTAATAATAACAATTGCGAATAGCGCCCGCGGCCTCGCCCCCACCCTACCTCCACTTGGTACTGAAAAATAAAAATATCACGGGTCGGATTTACCTAGCGCTCCCCCACTTTGATCCGTCGACAATTAGCCAGATAGAGTTCATTTTTTTTCTTCCTTATTTGCTTCGGGTCTGTATTTCGGATAAGTGTTTCAATTCGGCGATTGTTTTAGATTTTCCTTTTAAAAATACAGTAGCCCGTACAAAATAAATTGCTGCTCTTTTCACTGAAATTTCTACGTAACTATGCTTCAATAAGTTAAATTATGCTTCAACGTGTGTTTCTAATAAGAGTTACTGAGGAGGGAATGGCACCACTACGATTCTGTGGAAGAGTATTATCCTTATTATAGCATTATCTCGATAACTATTATTTTATCGATACACGATAGTATTGTGATCGGTCTGTAGTTATTTAAATCGCCATGATTTCCTTTTTAAATATTGTTCTTACTATGCCCATCTTCAACTTATCAGGAAAAAGTGACTTTTCGATACATAGGTTTATTAGGTGAGTTAAAACCGATGTAATAAATGAATTAGTATACTTGATAGTTAAGGCCCGGATAAGGCCGCCTATTGCTCACCTTGTAATTTTAATAATTTGTTTTCTGTATCGCTTACTATGTCTGGTGTACAATAAAGAGTCTTTGTATTGTATTGTATTGTATTGTATTGTTATTAAATATACAGGTGCAATAATAAAATATGAAAGCAAAAAAATATTATGAAAGACAAAAATACATCACGTGCTGTCATATTTAAACTATACGCGTTTGCGACAGCGCACTTCACACAAGTAAGCGGGGCGCAGAGAGCAATCTTCAGTCGTGATTAGTGGACGAAAAACTCATGATATTGACGAGTTATTGCTGGTTAGTCTACCTAATCCTATAGTCAACCATCCCCGGTCTCCCCTAAGTCTTTTCAATGGAATCTAACTGGTCTCCATGGCGACTCATCCGTGCCTAAATAGAAACCGTGAAAATGTACCAACAAACGAGTAAAGTTTCGGCAAATGCCCAGTAATCCTTTTACCCGTTTTTTGCTGAGTTAAGTTTGTATTAAATATCACTTTCAGGAGTACCTACTGTTGTTAGTTATGGAAACTTTATTTATAATTAGCCGTTACCTGCGGCTCCGTCCGCATAGAATTCGGTTTTCACTGTCCCGCGGGAACTGAGCGATTTTCCGGGATAAAAACCATCCTATATTCCCCGGGACGCAAACTACCTGTATACTTAATTTCATCGAAATCGGTTCGGCGGTTTAGACGTGATGGAGTAACAAACAAACAAACAGACTTACAAACTTTCTCATTTATAATATTAGTAGGATGGGATTATAAAATACTTGTAGACCATAGAGTAGAGAACACCTAAGCTCTCAATAGCTACGTTGTGGGAGAATTCTTGGTGAGCGGATTAGTAATTGTCCACCTTTGTACTGTTTGATGCTATTGAAAATATCGGTGCTTTGCGCTTTTAAACCTTTGGGTAAACTTCTTCAATACAATGGTAGAGATTTTCTACAAATATAGCTTTAAGGAGATCACGAAATAAAAAGTATTTTCACATAAAAATAGAACCTTGTGAGCTCTTCAGCATTTGTTTTATTAACTCCAGCTCCGTACTGATGTACTACTCGTATTGATGAAAATTTTGCTGTCTTATTATTGTTTTCTTAAAATTTAAATACTTAATTATCATTTTATCTATTTATATCACCAACACGTACAATTAATATTACAGGCGTTGAAGATTTTTAATATAAAATTTAACTTATCCGTAAAAATTTATTGAAGGTATTTTTTTCGTACAAACCTTGTTCTGACAATTACAAACGCAATAAAAAAGTAATTAGCCAAAAAGGTACACTCGTAGATATGATATAACCTAATATTTCGTCTTGGATTCAAATTCTTTTTATTAGATGTTCACGTCTATTACCTTATATTGACGATATTTTTATATGAGGAATAGAAGTATCAAGCCGCATTGACATATTTGTCGTGTTGTGTTGTGATGCTCTCTGTCTCTCTCACTCTCTATAGCTTTGATGCGACACAACACAAGCCGTCACAACACACTGCATCAGATAAATGTGAACGCAACCATATAAAATGTATGAAACCGATACCGTTCTGATGCGTCACGACACAACACGACAGATAAATGTGAATCCGGCTTCAGTTTCCTTTATTTAAATATGTAGGTATATATTTTCTGCTTCCAAATATTTTTTATTTAATGATAATCACGGATTTAACTATACCGTATATCGTATACCGCACGTAATGGCAATAGTAAGTAGGTACTTCTTAATTTAAGATTGTTGGAAGAAAAAGCCAGAAAGATGCTTTAAGTGAAAGACAGTGCTGATGATATGCTGGCACTCATTACACGTACTGTAACTGAACCAGTGAGATACACCTTTAGCCTCATCTGCGCTGTACATCAGGTGATATAGGGGTCAATCACGGTCAGTTTTATGTAAAAAACTTGAAATAAACTAGATACTTGCTTGCTAGAGGCTTGCAGGGTGAAATACGAAGTTTATTGTTACCGGGTACATTATACGAGAATGATGTGTAGATGATAGACGAAAACAATAGAGAATAATGTTCGAAGTATAAAACATACTGTATAACAATAATATTAGCAGGTTTAACAATTATGATAATTAACTAGAGCCAAAATTTAATACATTTGCGGTCAGGATTATATAATCAGAACTTGTTAGTCGTCATGATCTATTTTGTTAATACCGGGACAGAGATTTTCCGATTAGTTGTGACTCTAAACGATAAATTCAAGTCCATAACTTTGACTGTTTACCTACTAAACCTGCCGTTTGAATTTCAACATCACGTAGAAAGGTGTACTTTTAACCGACTTCAAAAAAGGAAGTTATCAGTTTGACCCGTATGTAACATGTAATATTATAAGAATTGCATAGTTTTTGTATATGTTAGTCCATACCAGCTTTTAAACATATCTGCCAACTTTCAGTGTATTCTTCTATATTTCTATATAAGCATTATCAAAATTTTAAGTAAATAGGTATACTTAACAATTGTTTTTTGAGGATAGCACTGTTGTTATTCACTTATAGTCCATTCAGGATAACATTGGACTCTAGAAGGTCACAGAAGAAGGGGTTCTAAACATTTTTTGTGAAGTCGTAATAATGATGATGATGATGATGATGATGATGAATAAAAGAAGTAATAAGATGAAGTCGTAATTTTGTTTAGTTTGTAAGTAGATTAATTAATACGTAATGTACTTACAAAATAACACAATATTAATACGTAATTTGCTACATAATATTAATTCGATTTATATTTATACATAATTTAATAACTGTGTTTCGTGGACTCATCCGGTCTTCCCTGTTTAAAAATATTCTACTCGTAGTTACTGCTATGAAGTTCAAGCTTTTTTCAATTCCAAATTTCATCAAATTTGGTGCAGTGCTTTAGTTGTGAAAAGTTAACTATTCGTATATGATTAAAGGTCATCACATTTTGATCCAAACTGGCGATTAAAAACTATAAATAATGTACAAAATTTTTCATGAGTAAACAATATTATAAACGTTCCGTTTCTTGCAGAATGTTCTTTACCTCTGCCTCTTTAGGTATTTTATAGGAAGACGTTTCTGTTTTTAACGAAATAGGAAAAGTTTTTTTTATTGTTTTTAAATTATGATATGAAAAATAGCAAAGTTAATCTCACTAATATTAATTATAATTGCGAAAGTTTGTAAGTCTGTATGTTTTTTTGCAACCTGCTTCACGTCTTAACCGCTGAACCGATTTAGGTGAAATTGGGTAGGTATACAGATAGTACAAGTCCTGGGGAAGGACATAGAATAGTTTTATCCCGAAAAATTGCATAGTTCCCGCGGGATAGCAATAAACGGATTCTACGTGAACGAAGTCGCGGGCAACAGTTAGTTAATGAATAATTGAAAGTAATATTGACGTCTTCGATATTTTAATTAGAATTAAGTTTAGACCGTATACTAATAATAATAATCTTTTATTTCGGAGGTTATCCATATCAAGTTAGTAACAATGAGAAACCTTATCGCCTATGTTAGTACGAACAAATATACACATCAACAAATACACAACCTACACTTACACACTACCTAACTGGCAAATGCCTAGAGCTCCATCTCCGTACGAATGGGCCATCCACTCTATTTGCGACAGTCGCCACGAGGGTGTTAGCGCTGCCGCGCACACGCTGTAGCATCGATGCTACGCGCTTACGCATAATAGCGTGAAAATCGTCGGTTCGCGCCTCCGCGAACATCCCTGAGGCGCTGCAATGGCGCGGCAACCCTAACAGCATCCTAAATGCATTATTGTATTGGACGCGTAGAGCACTGAAAGTCTTTTGAGTATAGTACTAAAAAAAAAACATTTTTTTAAATGACTTCCTAAAGTGTGCATTATAAAGAACCTATTTTCCTTCTGTCCATTCCTATATTGAATAGACTGTAGCTGTTTTTGCATTTATGATGACTTTGTTCTGAATTTGTTACGTGTCAACTACATTATCATTATGAGGACTGAACCCTAAAAACACCTGTTAATCCCTCTTATGTCAGAAGTTAAAAAAAAAACACTGCATTGAAGTCGCGTTTATTACAAATAATACCACTTTAACAAATTGGAATAATAATGGAAAAAGATAGCCTTAGCTTTGGCACATGATATGTGTGTCTAGTTGTACGAGAGGTTAAGGTTATAATGACGGCTGACTATCCTATGATAAACAATTTATAGTAGTTGCTGGTATTTTTAGTGGTTTTAGAAGAGTAAAAAGACCTTTTTTAGGGTTCCGTAGTTAGGAACTAGGAACCCTTATAGTTTCGCCATGTCTGTCTGTCTGTCTGTCCGTGGCTAAGCTCAGAGACCGTTAGTACTAGAAAGCTGTAATTTGGCATGAATATACATATCAGTCACGTCGATAGTGGTAAAATAAAAATAAAAAATTTGGGAGGATTTTCTATGGGAGGTAGACGTAAAGTGGGGGTGATTTTTTTTCTCGACTTACCTTATAGTGTGGGGTATTGTTGGATAGGTCTTTTAAAACCATTGGGGGGTTGCCAAGACGATTTTTCGATTCAGTGATGTGTTAGCGAAATATTCAACTTTAAAGAGGAAAAATCATTAAAATTGAGTGCCCCTCCCCCTTTAAAATCTACTGTTGGGTAGAAAAAATTCAGAATGGTAGTAAATATATCAAATTTACAAGGAAAATTGTAGCGGCTAATATTGCTTGAGAATTATTATTAAGAGTAAATAGCAGCCTAAGGTGTAAAACATACCTAAATTGATTCCGTACACAAAGCAATCCTTAGAAAAATATTACGTGATTTTTTCGTATTGTCTATGGAACCCTATCCTGGGCGTGTCCGACAGGCTCTTGGCCGATTTTTTTAAGGATTTTGCTTTCAAAACTAACGCATAGACCAATCTCACATGAAATCAAATACCTACTGTCCTAACTCAAAATTTTGGGGCTTTTGAGTTAAATACAAAAGCCCCAAATTTTTGAGTTAGAACAGTACCTGTTTAATTTCATGTGCGCAATGTTATTGTGACTGTGTCATGTGTAATTAATTAGTCTTGACTATTTATGACACTACTTCAGTGGCTAAACGTGTTCGGCCGTTTAAAATCAAAAGTACTTAATTTCATTAAATGAAAACGGGTGCGTATTTATTTATGTAGTAATACCGTGATGCGTGGCGATATACAATACAAAAGAACCGCACCGTTCGGAATGTGTCAAACAAACCGCAGCACTCATAGCCTGTGTGGCGAGACAAGTGGCATACCCAACGAATGGTTTCGATTTCTATATTTGCTAGTGCTTTGGTTCTACGATAATTAAGAAAAAATTACATTGTTTAAGCGAACACTCATAATCAGACATAAGTTAGAAACCAAAATTGATATTGTGTTTGGGATTGGGCAAGGACCTATTAAAGTGTTGGCTAACAAAGTGTTGGTCAAGTGTCGCCACCTCTTATTAGCTTATGTTGCATTAAACGATGTGGAAAAAATCATAATAGATAGTGCATGTTAAATTTCATTTAAATAATAAGAAAAATAAAAATAAACTATCTCGGCTCAGTAGGCTTTAAAGTTAACGCATTCACTGCCACCGACGCACATATGCGTTTTCGGAACTTCGCCCAGTGCCGCTGTCATAATTATTCATACATTTTGAACGCACATGTGCGTCGGTGGCACCTGTGGAAGTCAGGTGGCAGTGAATGCGTTAGCGAGTAATAGTCGATCAGAAGTTAATATAAAATATTTGTCGAATGTTAAGTAGTACGGAACTAGCGTGGCCGCAATAGGGAATATTACTGCAATTTTATCCCGTCAGAGTGCAGCACTAGCACATACCATATGTTTATGGTTTATGTTTTTTGAGTATCTTAAATGTCCGTAGGATGCCGTAATATCATATTATTTCAATTAAATTTTTGGAAATATAGCTCTATCGCTACTATCGATGTAAATATCATTTATTTTGTTACTTATAATATGTCATGATTTCTATAGGTATTAATACTCTTTGGTCATGATCTGTCATGGCGACAAAATATAAAGAGAACTGACGTTGTCATGGCGGTTTCTTTACGGTTTGTGCTAGTGTCGCCCCCTGCGCAGAGCTTTGCCTAATATGCCCTATTGGACTGTTTTTTTTACTATATATTTCGTGAAGGGCCATTTATAAGCAACTAGCTTTTGCCCGCGGCTTCGCTCGCGTGGAATTCGGTTATCGCGCGCTGTTCCTTCGGGAACTATGCATTTTTCCGGGATTAAAAGTAGCCTATGTTACTCTCTGGCCCATAAACTATCTCTATGCCAAAAATTACGTCGATCCGTCGCTCCGTTTCGACGTGAAAGACGGACAAACATACAAACACACACACTTTCGCATTTATAATATTAGTATGGATTAGTATGGACTGTTTAACTTTCTTTTTTTTTTTTTACTGCGAGAGGGACGTAAAATGAACACCACTGCCCATGAGTACCAACTACTCAAGGAGAGTCATTGGTCCGTTGCCGGCTTTATCTCGTGTACCTACTTATTTGTTTGTTTCAAATCTTGGAAGTTCATTTTGATCCACTTCCAGTGGGCGTATTGACTTTAAATTTTACATACGTAGGTTGAATGATAACAATCAGCAAAGAAAGCTTGTATTCAAAATAATATTTTTAACAGAAACTTATTACATGCCTAATTCATAAGTAAATAGCTATAGCTATTGCACTAAAGTGAAGTCTTGCTGAACTTCCGCAAAAATAATAAGCCTATTCGTCTCACTTACCTTAATTAACTGAAAAGGGCTTCTGCAGGAGGAACAGGGAAGAAAAAAAGGCTTTAACATTTGCATAATTAAATATCGGAATTAACTTTTCTATCTTAGAGATAATTAAGAGTTCTACGAGGGAACTGGAAGGTATTTTTTACCGATCTATTTTTTACAAGACATTCGGAATTTAACACAGATGTTTTTAATTCTTCAAAGCTTAAAAACATTTCATCCCTTGTCGCTAATGGATGATCGAATGGAAAATAAAACAACCCTATCTTTAAATTTCTGCTAATAAGCTTTTCTTGTTTTGGGTTGGGATTTTTTTATTCAAAGCGTATCTAATCCACCTACTTTTATATAAAATCGAGCGACCCTGATTTGAGTTCCGATCCCCAATGATTTCGATGCTAAAGCACCTATAACCGTACCTACGTATTGTCTGAAATATATAATGAATGATGTTGTCGAATTATTTGAAGAGTTTTTGCACTCGAGATTTTCGTGATTATTATCGGGAGCAAAATCAATTACGTATTCTCATCAATTTATTTGGTTATCAAGAAAGTTAAGAATAAAAAAACTCAACAACTGAAAGAAAGAAGAAAGAGAAGAAAGAAGACATTTAGCCACTTTTACAAAAAACACACAAACGCAACCAAATATACGCACAATAATTACACACAAATAAAGTAAAAATTCCGTTCTGTGGGATTGTCATCGAAGTAGAGGCAGTCCGAAGAGGTCATGAAGTCATGCCGATTATGATTATTCGACGAATATCAAGTGGCAAGAGAGCGTGCTCTCGATAAGGACGAATGACGGAAAAAAGGGGAGGACTTTGCTCAGCAGTGGGACATTTTAAAATACTAAGGAAAAAAACCGGCCAAGAGCGTGTCGAACACGCCCAAAATAGGGTTCCGTAGCCATTACGAAAAAGTTAAGTAATACTTTTCTAAAGATTTCGTATATTATACGGATTCTTCCAAGTTTTGGTATATTTTATACTTTAGGCTGCTATTTACTCTTAAAGTACTAATAATTCTCAAGCAAACTTACCGTTATAGTTTTCCTTGTAAGTTTGATATACTTACTACTATTCTGAATTTTTTCAAATTTCCGGTTTAGATTTTAGAGGGGGGGGGGACACTCGATTTTATTGAAAATTTGCACTTTAAAGTTGAATATTTCGCAAACAAATCACTGAATCGAAAAATTGTCTTAGCAACCCCCTAATGGTTTTAAAAGACCTATCCAACGATATTATAGGGTTCGATGAGAAAAAAAATTACCCTACTTTACGTCTATGAGAGGTACACTAAAAAATTTTTTTTTATTGTGCTTTTTTGTCGGCATAGTTTATATATATATCTGTGCAAAATTACAGCTTTCTAGCATTGATAGTCCCTGAGCAAAGCCGCGGACGGACAGACAGACAGACATGGCGAAACTATAAGGGTTCCGTTTTTGCCATTTTGACTCCGGAACCCTAAAAAGGAAAAATTACAAACATGAAAATGTACATAGTACTCGATTCTGGAGGCTTCTTCTACGGTTTCTTTCGAAGAGTAATAAATACCATTGTTTTGAATGACGGAGATCACTTATGATATGAAATAATGATGAGATGATTCACTGCGTGTTTTTGTCACATCACAGATTAAATGCAAAAACAGCAAATTAAATTTAACTCTATGCGGCAGGTGGAAGCCTATGTCCGACAGTGGACGTCCTACGGCTAATCTGATGATACCTAGAACAAAATGGCTCGTAGTGGGTAGGTATGGACTTCATATTACTTCTGAACACTGCGATCAATCCAGAAAGTTATGTAGGTACCTAATTAGAGCCTGAGAGTTAAGTACATTAAAAACTTCGTCATTTGAATTTCGAACTAAAATTCTTCTAAATTAGTTTTTTTTGTAAAGAACCCCAGTGTACCATTTTAGATTGGGTGGTTTGAAAATCCTTTAAGTATCTAATTTGCAGTATTTTCTTTCCATAAGGCGATTTGCGATGTAATTTGTTCAATTATTCGCTCTCAAATGGAGCGCAATTTTCCGACGCAGTAAGAAGGTATTAGCGAAGGTATCGGAGCAAAAAAAAAATAAGCAGATAATAATGATGTGCCGACATCAATAAAACCTAACGTTGTTTGCTTCAGGCCCGTTTTCTTATAACAGCTTTGCAGATCACAATGAACAGATTAATTTTGTTGCCAATTTATTTATTTATACCTGCACTTCACCTTCGTCCAACGAGAAGTTTGTTTCATTTCCGGGCTAAAAAGTACCCCTTGCGTACAGACAGATACAGAGAAAACCAGCAAAGTATACTTCTTTATTATACATATTAGTGTAGTATAATATAATGTCGCCTCTGTATTTTCTGCCTTTAAACTGGTTGACTGACAGACAACGCATTAGGTACCTAAAATATTGGAGTTAGCTCCAGACTTGAAATTTGGTAGACATGTTTCTTTATAGAGCACTAAGAAGATTTTTTTCTAAATACCCTGGGGAAGGAGAGCTAGCTAAGTTTTGTTTTCTTCCACGCATGGCAGCGAATCCACGGGCCATTTAGCTTAACGTACATTTTTTCTGTATCGTCTTTATTGTTTAGGCAGCGAATTCCATGAAATATGAAAAAAATGTTCCATGTCGTCCACTATCTCAACCGCAATAGGTAAAAGGCTCTAAGACACCTGAGATTTTTGCTGTATGTAATTATTTTAACGTATTTTAGCAAATAAAGATTTACTTACTTACAACAAAAGGATACGTACGTAAGGTTAATAATAGTTAGTATTAATAGTACCTATATTATTTATATATTAAGTTGCCATTGAAGAGATAGAACAGAAAATTGCTTTTCAGTGCACTATAAACAAAACAACAACAATCAAGCGTTAGTATTATTGCTTTGTTCCTTTGAGACTGCTCTCGCTGTTCATGGTCTTGCTAATTTTGAATTTGTATTGGAACTGCTCAGTCATATTGAACATGCTATCGGCAACGAAAGTTGAGGTAAATTAACTACTTAGTATCGAGTTATCCATCTCTGCTAACAATCTTTTTATGTGATTCGATTTTAAACTGTAATTTCCAAAAGACTAAGCAGAAACCTATAGTATCGCGGAAAGTGATAATTCCGTGTGGCTCAACCCTCTTTAAAAAGCTAGTACTTTCCGTTGTTGATATCTCCAGAACAGCTCATTTTTCCTTTCGTTTCTCGTGTTTCTTGCTAATTAGGGCAAACCGTAACAGGCGCCTCTTTGCTTGACTTGCTACTCGCCTCTCGTCGTTTGCCGCTTGATGCCCGCTTACCTTTTAAACGTACTAACAATAATGTTGAAGCAGGATTTAATGCTAATTATTTACTTACCCACTCCATTGTTCCCTTCTATCAAGTATAGATGTCTACAGCTCGCACCATCTCAAGTCAAGAACCTTTCTGAACACTTCAGATTCATCTTCGCTTTGTATATCGGCAATAATACTAAATAAATGTGAATTTTCTTCAGCAAAACAAAATTAAGTTCCGGTTAGATTAATTACGAGTTCGATGTTACTTTACTTAAGAAGCCAATAAGAAAAATGTGTAGGTATAGTATTTCACGAGTTTTAATATCGTCAACGGTTTCTGCTATCAATACTTCACGGTAATATGAATCCGGGCTGCAGAAATCTGCAAAACGGAACGAATCGCGAACGGAGTAGGTAGCGAGGGTAAAATTAATTTCACATGATGAATGAGTACACTGCGTTCGACGATGCGATTTACAATTTCCTCTGAAAATATTAAAGCTTATCTGCAACAACAAATCTGTTCTGACAGCTGGGAAAAAACCGCACGCAGTCTAAAGGTGGAATTTTCTTTGACTCTTCGCTAGAATATGAAAAATGTTATACTAACCAATGTTGTGTTAATTTCGCAAGTAATTTAAAATAAAATTCATTGATAAAATGTACCTACTGATGTTTTACCACAAAGAAACTTAACACAGATTCCGGCTACAAATGAACTATTGTTCGCGCAAAATACATTCGAGTAAAATAAATGGGATGACACAGTAGCCGGAAATAGCTGTGTATGTTTTTATTATCTCTGTACCGTTCACATTTTGGTTCACATTAACTGTGACATATTCAGACAGGCGTATAAGCCTTGAGTGCGTGGACGTGAAATTTTTCTTCGTATTAAATTGTCATTTCGATGTCACACAAGTGTGTTAGTATTTTTAACCGACTTCAAAAAAAGGAGGAGGTTATCAATTCGGTTGTATTTTTTTTTTATATTTGTTACCTCAGAACTCTGTCATTTATAAACCGATTTTTATTTTTTATTTTCGTTCGTGTGTCTGATGTGTTACTCTTGAAAATCATCATTTGGTGAAGTGGAACTGATGATGAAGACCACATTTGACCACCGGAGCTACTACTCAATAACAAGTACTTCACGGGTTGAATTTCAATTACTTTAACACAGTTGCTAAGCAATTTATGCTCCTCGTAATGCATATGGTGAAATGGAATGGGTAGTGAAGCACCAGAACTCCTCAATAACGAACGTCTCTGTATCGGGAAAAGCAATCTTTCGTAAAAGGTGACGAGCAGTTGACATTGAACTATTGTATCTTAGATCTTTTAGGTATTTACACTAAAAATCGGGAAAAAAAAATTATAACAAAAAATTTAACCGACTACAAAAAAACCATGAAAATAATTTTCTACCAGTCTGAAGTCGGTGCCTCAGCACGAGCCAGCAGGAGTGATTATATATAATTATGTAGGTATGTAGGTGAGGTTGACGACTATAGCTCCACTCCTGCTGGCTTGTGCTGAGGCACTGACTTCAGACTGATAGAAAAATTATTTTCATGCTTTTTAGGGTTCCGTACCTCGAAAGGAAAAAACGGAACCCTTATAGGATCACTTTGTTGTCCGTCCGTCCGTCCATCCGTCTGTCAAGACCCTTTTTCTCAGGAACGCGTGGAGGTATCAAGCTGAAATTTATATCAAATACTCAGGTCTACTGTCCCTTGGAGCTGTAAAAAATCAAACTTCTAAGCCAACGCAATCAAAAGATACAGCCGTTTATGCCGCAAATTTCCGCAAATTTTCGAAACTCGCAAGGGAATCAAAACCTACAGGGTACTTCCCGTGAACTCAGAATCTTGAAATTTGGTACGAAGCAACGTCTTATAGCACAGATAAAGGAAAAATTGCGAAAACCGTAAATTTTTAGTTACTAAAAATATTTTTAATAATTTTAAAGTTACTACCTACAGGTTTGTACGGAACCCTCGGTGCGCGAGTCCGACTCGCACTTGGCCGGTTTTTTATTTGTAGTCGGTTAAATTTTTTGTTATATTTTGAAGTAACGATGATCAAATTTAATGCGGATTTAAAGCTTTTTATTGAGTAAGACAAAATCAACGTTCTTCTAATTAAATTATGTCTTTTTATTTAGTATTTTAGTCTTCGCGCAGCTCACATCATTTATCTTCACATAGACCGTATTTCTGTCAGCAGTAGCTCTGTCTCTATTTCAGTACTATTTTCAAGACATTAAGAATTGTTTAATTAGAAAACTAATTAATTGAAAATGCTAAAATAAAGACACGGTTTTAAGCATTTAACTTCTTAACTTTGCTTTGTTTTTCAAAATGGTGAAGATACTCTGCTCTTTGACCCCCACATCGCGCGGTCTCCCTCAAGCGACATCAAAAGACGTAGCGACAGGGAGCGGCGCCTTCGGACTGGGAACTTTACCTATCGGGATTATCCTATCACGAGCAAACAAGTAGCCGCAAAGCTTCGCCGAACTGGCTGAGCACACGTGAACTATGCTAACGAACAGACGATAAATCCTTTATCTTATTACGGATCTGACTGTTGGAAAAACTCCCGAAAATGGAGCGTCACTCTCGGCCTCGCCCAATCCTATTTACTTGATGCTACCGCTGGACGTTTTCGCCTTTTAGGGTTCCAGCAATATCGAGAGGGCTTTATAATACCTATGTGTGTAATAAATTGCTGGAAGATCTTTTTTCCTCTCCGTTAATGTGTTTTAAATTTTACAATTAATATATTTTACGTTAGTAAATGAATTTGGTTTTTATTAACTGGCTTTCAGATTGTCAGACCGTTAAAAGGTGGATATAATTTAATTACCGCACGTTTATTTTTACCAAAAACTTTATGCACGTAATCCCTGAGCTTACCAAATGGAATCACGTTGAAATGTGAAAGTGGATTTAAAACAAAGTCCGAATTATCCGAGTGAGTTAGCCGTATTAGGCACTGGTTGGTAAAGCAGAACGGGCACTGGAATGGATGGACCGTATATTTTTAACAGTTCCGTTGTCGGATCGTAAAGAATGATCCGATGTCTCGAGCGACACCATTACTTCTCGTGCGGCATGAAAAATTCATACGGCAGCCGTTTGATCGCGTTAACGTGCGAGTCGTCGCAAGCGCATCTCGGGGGGGCTGCTAGAGCGCGGCTTATGGTTCGCCGCTCCGCGCGTACCGCGCCACCGACAACCAGCCCTGCGTCGTAACACTTACTTTAAATTAAATTTATGTCACGCCACATCGTCTGCAATGTCTGCAATACTCCTCTGCTATGTTTTCACAATCCTTCCTTTTACACCACGCTTTAATTCAACGAAACACGCTCTCATTTCAATAATTCTAACATTTTATTTTTGTTTCAGTGGACCTACTCCAGATGCTTGAGTTTAATGTGACCGTGTCCTTCCCCGCTGCACCACTGCTAACTGTCATTTTAGCATTAGTCGGTAAGTGCTTGTATCCATATGCATGACCATAGTTTACCTCATATGTCACGAAGTTGAGATATTAACGATTTAGTAGTACGGATGCGAGAGCACTCGTGAGTAGGGTTGCCACCTTTTTTTAGGGCGAATAAAGTATTTTTTCATTTTAGAAGGACAAAAATAAAGTACACAGAATAAAAAAAGAGTATTTATTATTTCTCCTTAAAAATATACTTTTTATTGCTTTTTGCTACATTTAACAAACATTTGTCGTTCTTGAAGATATTTAGAGCCTCTGCAATCAAAGTTTAATTAAAATATATAATCAACTCGTTTTTTATTAAATTTAGGGCAGCTCTATTCCTTTCGTCTCTCCACTTTACCTTCATAAGGGAGAAGACTCTTCCGTGAAAGCTGAAGTGGCAGGGACAGACAAAATATATGCAATGAATTTGAAAATATTTGGAAAATCTTCACTTTTATTGAATATGTATTGCCATTTTTGAGCCGTTGATAAGTCAGAAAAATCTTTATTATTTTGCATTATTTCTTCATAAGTTTCATTTAGAAGTATTGTTTCTGAATACAAATTGTCCATAACTATACCAAGTTTTCGTTGTATATTTAATGCACCAATAACATTTTCAAAAGTTGAAATGAAATAGTGACTTTAAATTGAAGTTACTCAGTGAAAACAAAAAATTTTGATTTGAAAAATTAACCACTTCTCCAAATAGCATAAAGCTTTGTCAAGAAATAATGTAAATTTTTGCAAATCCTGTGATTAGATTCTAGTGAAGATTCTCCAACTTGTCTTAGCATTTTCATTGTTTCATATCCAAAGAAGCAATCTTCCTTTCTTTTTGTTAATTCTTTTTTGAGCATACTCATTATGTTGTAAACATCCATTATTGTTATAGTGTTACCTTCCAGGCATTTGACAGTTTTGTTAAATAAATGTAAAATATGACTGCAGAAATGCATATAAATCTCAATCAAATCATAATTCACATCACTGTTGTTCAATAAAAGTAAATTTTGCAAAACCATAGGGCAATCTTCTCCTAAACTCAAAAAGTAAGTTTTTATTGGTTTCCAGTTTACAAGTACAGTATCTATGCAAGGTAAAAGACTTAACCATCTGGTTCCTACATGGCGTTTAAGCTCATGAAAATTACTATCAACACTTTCAACAAAACATTTTAGATTTTCTCTTCTGACAGCTGAATGAGAAAAGTGACTATAAATTTTCAGGATTACATTTTCAATATCATATGATAAGAAGTTCATGGAGTGTCTCATGCAGTTATGCACTATGTGCGCATGGCAATTTCCTTTTATTAAATCTGGAATTAACTCTTTCATGTTAGTAAACAACGAATGTTTACTCCAAAATTGGAATTTGTGTTGTCTGCACTTAGCCCTGATATTTTATCAAATGGTAATTGATACAATGCCATTGACTCCTGTATAGCTTGAAACATGCCATCGGCTGACTCGTTACTGTTCTCATAGAAATCTATTAATTTATTTTCAATGCCATTTTTTGCTGTGAAGTATTGCACCACTAATGGGAACAATTTTATATTTTTCTTATTTGATGCGTCCGACTGCAAACAAAAGTAAAGATTTTCAGTATTTAAATCATCTATCACATGTTGTAATGCATATGGCCCCAACACCTCACAAACTAAAGCCTCCATTTTAGTTCTAGCTAAATAGATACTAATGGCTGTGCTTGAATCCACATAAATAATTTTATTGAGTTTGACAGTACAGTCCATACTGTTATAGGATAAGTTGTGTTTCACAGTGTGATAGGTCAGAGCAAGTTCAGCAGCAGTTATTTTTTCTCTATCAGATACTTCTATTTCAGATCTTGTAGTAGGTGTAAGAAATTTATCAAGAACTCCAGATGTTTTCTTTGCTTCAGTTTTACATTTGTGCATCTTTGTTTCTTGGTGTTGCTTTATCTGTAAACAATGAAATAAGCTTCACCTTCACCACACCACACCAACCAACGCCATAATAACACCACACACGGCACACACCAACACCACAACCAGTTAGGCAAACAATTATTCAAGATACAAGAACACACATACACAGAACACATACACATCCAATCCAATCCAACCCTTCAATTCAATCAACCGTACGGTATTAATTAATGGTACATTACATTAGTTACTTACGTGTCCAATTCCAGCTGAAGAAATACAAAAAATTACTCCACAGATTTTGCATTTTGCGTTTGAACTATTTTCTGGATCGTTTGTCAGCCATGTATACTCTTTTTCCCATAAATTTGTATACTTCTGGGATCGTTTTTTTGGCTTATCTACTTTTCGTTTTTTAGGCGTGCTATTTTTATCACATGATGCACTAAAGGTGTTGTCATCTTCTTCATCCATTTTAATAAATGTTTTTTTACTAAAACAGCAATAACTCACACAAATTTAGAAAACTCACGCACCGCGTGCGATAGCATAACCTCATGACATGACATTTTATTTGACTTTTACTTGACAATGACAATAGATAGATTTGACATTTCACGTGGTTGCGTTCAGAAACGCACAATTATCAAACGCCAAAATTTGGTGGCTGTGGATACCAGTTTATTTAGTCTCATAAGTACTCATAACCAGTAACGAGCCAGTAAGAATAAGTTTTACGTAAATAGAGTATTTTAGCGTACTTTATTGGTGTCGTAGATTATAAAGTACGCCTACATGAAAAAGAGGACAATACTCTATTTTAGAGTACGGGTGGTAACCCTACTCGTGAGTAAAGCAGTGCATGCGCGTACTAACAGTCTGAACGAGTGACGGACTCGTCGCGCACTTGACGCGTCGCGAGCTCTCATGCCGTTCGCAGTCGCTTTCATGGTTTCACGCTCCTCGGAATAAGTTCGCTTAAACGTTTCACGATGCAAAACTTTGATACCTTGACTTTGCAACTGGCAACGTGTTGAAATTGAAAAGCGGAATTATCATAAAGTTTGAACTATTATATGGTTCTTTTACTTTGTATCATATAAAATATGCTACGGAGAAATGCGCGGTTAGACGTCATGCGATTAAGTTTAGGATGGCGAGTTTGTGAATTTACGACGATACTTTTTCTCATTGTTCCTAATAAAATTTTGCTTTTGCCATTATGTATGAACTTCAATCAATTTTTTTATTTAAATATTACGACGTCCTTCTGAAAGAAAATTACGGGTACGTAAAGCTATAGATTTGAGTGCTGGCGATGTCAGCGTTCCGTTACACGAGTCTCTGAGAAAGCGCGGTTGAGGTGAGCTTACTCCCAAATCTCCCGATGGTCAACTGCGATGTGCCCAGTCATTGCTTTTCATTTAGGTCTATATTTGTACCGTGAGTTTCGCGGAAATGGGTCGATGGGCCTATCCTGTATCGAGGTTGGCGTGCCGACGGACGTTCGGCTTTTGTTGACATAGTTCCACTTTAACGCTGGGTTATTGGATTTAAAATAGGTTACGAGGACCTCTTTCCTGTGTTGTTAAAATCGAAACTATTCGTTCAAATGTATAGGTACAGTTTATGATTTGACCTAACTTATTTATTACTATTTGTTGCCTAATTATAAAAAAATTACTAAGTATAGTTTTGTAGCGTAGCTAGCTTATGTAACGCGTGTTTTATACAACTATGTTGATGATGTTATGTTGCAGCATTTTTCAACCACCCAGCTGTTTTCGGTATTACCTAGTATTCAGTGTTCGGTATTATTCCGTTGCAAATTTTCTTAAAATAATTGTAAAAAAATGACTAATTATAAAAGTAGTAATGATGTAGTTAGGAATGAACAAAAAAAGGTGGAATTTGAGTTGACGGTTTTTATTAAATTTACTTTACATAGTTGTTATTTTTATATTGGCTATATACTCGTCCAAACATAATGCAAATTAATGAATTCTAAAATAATGTATATTTTAAAAAAAACTACAAAATAATGTAATATTTTATAATTACACATTAATAATAAAAGTTTAACAAAATAATAAAATATTTACAATTAATCCTGAAATTAAAATTAAAAGTACTTCACTTCGTACACTAATTAAAATAAATGCGTTAGTATTGAAAATTTTCTACAAATTATGTTCAAGTTGTACCTAATTAACCATTTACAATATTAACTTAATAGTAGGTAACTCAATTAAGTTAACCAAATATACTGAATTTTAAAATATATTTACAGTGAATGCTTACGAAAATTAAAAGAATTAATTCTGTACACAGTATATAAATTAAAAGAAAATGCGGTAATGTAAATGCCCCTTCGTTAACACTTACTATATTAAAAGTATATACAAGTACATCGTGTGTGAGGAAAAGATAAAAAATAATGTTAAACAAAAGAATGAAAGTTTCTACTCTAATTTTATATTTCTGCCGGAAGAACTGTGTAGCTGTGGATGATTTGCTGGAACTTAGCTTGTGTCTGACAGCTCTGTGTCAGACAAACGGTTTTAGAACTGGAATTTGGCTGGTGAAGAGGAATTTCGGATAGTACAGGAACTGGGTCAGTGGGTCTTGGTTTAAAAGAAAACCGGAACTTAAGGGTAAACTGGAAGCTGAAAAAAGGAACATAACTGTGACTTAAGCAAAATAAGGCCCGAAGATAGGGAAATAGAAAAATATATGGAAAATAACTATTTAAGCCAAACCAATACTACAAAAGTATAAACCTTACATACCCGTCATAAACGGCTTCCGTAAACTTAATCGGTACAAAAAATCAGGTGATGGTGAAGATCGGTGCAAACTTTATGCAATTTGTATGGGGCGAAAACTCATTAACATCAAATGACAGGAAACACCGTGAAATAGCAAAAAATATATAAAAATATTTAAATATTTGCTCGTTTCCTTCGTCTTCGAACGCTTTTTTTCTCTCTGACATCCAAAAGTCCGACCACGAAAAACAAAAGAATGCAAAAATCAATACTTGTAACTACTTATTCGAAATACGAAGCTGCCAGTAACCGATTAAGAAAATAACGTCAAAAAAGGTTATTATACGGCAGCGTAACGCTGCAGACATCCCTCTACCAAAAAAATCTGCAGTCGGTAATAAAGCCTAACAAAAGAACCTCGACAACCCTAATAATTAAATAAACTGTAGTAAAAATTATAACAAACCAAACAATGAAACTCCACAAAAAAAATATTTTGCTACCTCTAATTGGAAGCTTAAATAAATGGCAGAACATATTAATACGACACATGAAAGTAGAGGTGAATAACAACCAAACGATCTATCTAATAGCGTCATGAAACATGAGCTTTCAAGCGGCATAAAATATAAAATAAAATGGAAATTATAATACATTTATAGAACACGTAGAGCAAGTTTATCCAACAGTGTCAGCCCAAGATCACTGAGGGAAAATCCATCTAGGTCCTATAGCCTGAACGAGTGTAAATCGCCCATGTGAAATTAGGGAATAAAAATAAAGAATAAACTGAATATAGTTAAATAGTTTATAACATATCAGGGACAAACAACAAGTCGGTTGAAAAAAATATTAATAAATTACGAAAACAAAGGACCAACCGTTTGGTACTTATTTTAAAATATCTTTTATGTGATAAACACCGACGTGTGGCGAATCAACATCACGTAACTCATAAACCTGAGGTGATACCACCTTAACAACACGACAGGCTGAGAAACGAGGCGCAAACTTACCCCCCCTAATTTCATCACTAGTTCCCCGTTGGAAATTCCGACGCCAAACAACATCACCGACACGAAGCCGGACAGGGTTCCTGTTCAAATTAAATTTAGCAGCATTACGTTGAAAAGCAAGAGTCATCGCGTCCGCAACTTTAGCATATACCTCCCGAAGAGTTAAAAGGTTCGTTGCATGCTCAACCCGACTAAGTGCCAAACCAGGGTCCTCAGTCTGATTGTTTGCACGCTGCTGAGCTGTCGTCAACTCACGGCCGTACATGAGAAAGTTCGGGGTATAGGACGTTGCGAGATTTATACATGAATTTAGATATAATGCGACCCTGGGAAGATGTTCACGCCAACGACGAAAATCACCGTTTACGAGTATACTCAGCGTCGTAATTACTGATTGATTGTAGCGTTCACAAACGTTCGCTTGAGGTGAATAATAAGGGGTATAACACGGACTTGGGATATTGTAAGAAGCTAAAAACTCAAGGAACTCGGCACTATGGAACACCGTTGCATTATCACAAAGGATATTAGACGGAAAACCATACCGCAGGAAAACTTCTACCTCCAGAGCATTAGAAATTGACCTACTATCAAATTTCTTTAAAGGAACCAGCCAAACAAACTTGGTAAATACGTCCACCATGGTGAGAATGTAACGATAACCACCATCTACTCGCTGCAATGGTCCAATAAGATCAAACGACAAAAGATCCATAGGAGCGGTGACTGATCTAGGAAATAATCGTTGACCACGAGGCTGTGTATTGGCAATTTTATACGCCTTACAAATCTCACATTCAGCTAAAAACGAAGTGATATCACGGTACATATTGGGCCAATAATAGAGCTCCCTAGCCTTTAAATAAGTTTTCATAATGCCAGGATGTACATTGGGAAAACCGTTATGAATCTCCGCAATAGCCTCTCTCACTTTCGTAGCAGGTAAAACAATCCGCCATGGATTTGGCATTAAGGGATTTTCTATAGCCATCTTACGCATAAGCATGCCATCACGAATAGTAAATGCATGAAACATCTGTGGCGAGTCAGTGACACCTCTGTAAATTCTTTCATACCACGGATCGGTAGTAGCATCTGTACCTCGTATGAAATTTATCAAACCGATTTGACAGCGCGACAAAGCGTCGGGAACTACGTTTAACACACCTTTCCGATGCTCAATCTCGAAGTTGTATTGAGAGATAATTGTCGCCCAGCGTGCTAGACGGCCAGTTGGATTATCCAAAGTAATAAGCCATTTCAGCGCTATGTGATCGGTGACTATTGTAAATTTCATTCCGTCAAGATATCCTCGAAAGTGTTTAATGGAATCTAGTACAGCCAAAAGCTCGCGTTCCGAAGTGCTGTAATTTTTCTCTGCTTTCGTGAACAACCGAGAATAATAGGCGATCGGATGCTCGACGCCATTGACAACTTGAGCCAGAACGGAACCAAGACCAATTAAACTTGCGTCGCACTGCAACACAAATGGTTTTGAAAAATCTGGACAGGCCATCACTGGTGAACCTATCAAAACGTCTTTCAGTTTCCGAAAAGCGGCTTCAGCATCCTCATTCCATTCTATAGAATCGCGACCTTTTCTTTTACCGATTAAAGCCGTCATCGGAGCGATAATGCTAGAAAAATTATCTACAAAACGACGGTAATAAGAACACATGCCAATGAAAGAGCGAAGAGATTTAGCTGTCGTTGGTGTCGGATAATCATTTATAGCTTCGAGTTTTTTTGGATCTGTTTGCAACCCACGTTCATTTACAATATAACCCAAATATTTCAATTCGGACTTGCAAAATTCACATTTGTCCAAATTGACACTAAGGCCTGCTTCTTTCAATCTGTCACAAACTTTGCGGATGAGACGCAAATGGCTATCAAAATCGCGTGACACCAAAATTAGGTCATCGACATAACCGAAAACAAAATTGTCTGATTCCGCCGTGAACTCAAAATTAATAATCTGATCTGTCAGTCTCTGCATTTCAGATGCAGCGTTGGTTAAACCAAATGGCATGCGGACGAACTCAAACAAGCCGCGCTGTGGAACAATGAAAGCCGTCTTCTCGCAGCTTGCTTTATCTGCCAGAGGAATTTGCCAGAACGCACTCCTAAAATCTAGAGATGTCATATACCGAGCACCACGAAGATTATCGAGGATGTCTTGGATTCGCGGCAGTGGATACGAATCGCGGATAGTGACGCTGTTCAGTTTTCGACTATCAACGCAGAATCTAAGACTTCCATCCTTTTTTGTAACCATTACCACGGGACTGGCCCATGGAGAGCGAGACGGACGAATAACTTCCATTTTTAGCATAGTATCGATCTCCTCATTTAGAAGTTTCAACTTATTAGGCGAAAGAGGGTAATATCGTTGCCGAATCGGTGGTCCTACGGTTTCAATCTTATGAGATACCCACGTTGTCTTTCCTAGTCCGACCTTCGCAGAAGAGATCTCTTCAAAATAATCAATTGTGGACTGAAGACGAGCTTCTTGATCAGCCGATAAAACCGCACGCGGATGTATATAACGCGTCTCGCTAACCTCAAGAGACTCAGTGTTAACTTCAAGCGGACGCGGTACAAAAAGCTTACCACTCGTTACACCACTGAAGGCTTTACACAATAATGAGGTGAGCCCATATTTGTTCCAAAATTCAATACCTAAGATACACTGCGTCGGAAAACCATCACTAACAGACAAGGGTGGGCAAAACAAAACCCGTTAAAAGAAATAGGTATATTCACACCCCCTAAAATTGTTATCGGAGAATTATCTGCAGACACTACCGACGGACGAATGTTGTTGCAAAAACTGATACCTAAACTTGACAGTAAAGAAGCGTTCACCAATGAAGCTTGCGCACCAGAATCAAGTAAGGCCTTCACTTTCGACCCGGCAATCGAAATTTCGACATATAAACGGTTGTCAGAAGTATTGTTCAAAATGAGAGGTGACATCGCTGGGCTGAACGCGTCACCGTCATCTAGTTTTTTGATGAACTCGGAAAGCACTGTGGGCAATCACGTGTTACAGTACCAACACGTTTACACTTGAAGCAAACGGCTTCCGTTATGTTAGGACACAATCGGAAATGATGACCAGTAACATTGCATTTTAGGCAAACTACCTCTGCCTCAGATTGGATAGGCGCCACAGAGAAATTTGAAGGTCGCTGACCCTGAAAGGATTCATAATTTTTCGCAATTTCGATAAGACCATCCAAATCTTTAATTAAATTTGTTGCAAGACATGCATGGTAACGTGAATGTAACCCATATTTAATTATTAGGAACAGACTTTCCTCTGAAATTGGCACACGCAGCTTTGCGTTGAGATCCCGCGCGCTAATGATGAAGTCAACAACAGACTCATTCTTCCCTTGCCGAAGTGCACGGAGTTGACTCTCGATTTTGAAGTCATAATCGACAACGTCAAAAGTTTTAAAGAATGCTGCCTTCAGTTCAGCGAAAGACAATCGAGGATGTCTGATAGCTCGAAAATATTTCAGCGCGCTGTCAGCTAACAATTCATGAAACCTCAGCACTACATACGACGGATTGACACCGCGAGCAATCCCTTGTTCCTCGACCAGAGAAAAGAACTCACGCACGCACGTCTTACCGGTAAACACGATGCCCCATTTGGTAAGAGACTCTCCCTTAACCGGAACATAAACTGGATTCGAAGGCGACGGTCTCATATTCACTGAAGTCGCGGAATCAAAATACTCCTCGTCGCGGTGCTCAGGATTTATAAAAGGGTTCGAACCTACGTGAGGCTCTATATATTCCTCATCGCGAGACTCAGGAACAGCGAATGGATTAGTACTAACCGACTGGGCGAAAGACATGGCTGACACAAAAAAACGAGAGCAAAGTACCTAATAAAAACCTTAACACTCAATTATACCACATAAAACAATAAATGAACAAAAAAATAATCAAACTTAAAATTGCTCAATATTTTAAAAATAAAAACATACGCTCGAAAAACATAAGCCTCCTTCGGGCAGTCGGGTAATAACACGAAATACCTACATTAATTAAACTAACAACGCCACTGAAGACCTGCAAGTACACACATAACACACACTAAAACGTTGGAATGTCAGCTGCAAATCGTAAAACATTTAAGAAAAATAACTTGAAGAAAAAATTAATTAATGACCGAGAAACGGTCAGTTATCCCCCCACAAAAACAAAAAATAATTAATTTGTGACAAAAATATAGTTAACTTTTAGTTCGGGCGCCATAATTTGTAGAAAAAAAAGAATGTCTACAAAATAATGTAATATTTTTTAATTACAAATTAATAATTTAAAGTTTAACAAAATAATAAAATATTTACAATTAATCCTGAAATTAAAATTAAAAGTACTTCACTTCGTACACTAATTAAAATAAATGCGTTAAGTATTAAAATTTTCTACAAATTATGTTCAAGTTGTACCTAATTAACCATTTACAATATTAACTTAATAGTAGGTAACTCAATTAAGTTAACCAAATATACTGAATTTTAAAATATATTTACAGTGAATGCTTACGAAAATTAAAAGAATTAATTCTGTACACAGTATATAAATTAAAAGAAAATGCGGTAATGTAAATGCCCCTTCGTTAACACTTACTATATTAAAAGTATATACAAGTACATCGTGTGTGAGGAAAAGATAAAAAATAATGTTAAACAAAAGAATGAAAGTTTCTACTCTAATTTTATATTTCTGCCGGAAGAACTGTGTAGCTGTGGATGATTTGCTGGAACTTAGCTTGTGTCTGACAGCTCTGTGTCAGACAAACGGTTTTAGAACTGGAATTTGGCTGGTGAAGAGGAATTTCGGATAGTACAGGAACTGGGTCAGTGGGTCTTGGTTTAAAAGAAAACCGGAACTTAAGGGTAAACTGGAAGCTGAAAAAAAAGGACATAACAGTGACTAAAGCAAAATAAGGCCCGAAGATAGGGAAATAGAAAAATATATGGAAAATAACTATTTAAGCCAAACCAATACTACAAAAGTATAAACCTTACATACCCGTCATAAACGGCTTCCGTAAACTTAATCGGTACAAAAAATCAGGTGATGGTGAAGATCGGTGCAAACTTTATGCAATTTGTATGGGGCGAAAACTCATTAACATCAAATGACAGGAAACACCGTGAAATAGCAAAAAATATATAAAAATATTTGCTCGTTTCCTTCGTCTTCGAACGCTTTTTTTCTCTCTGACATCCAAAAGTCCGACCACGAAAAACAAAAGAATGCAAAAATCAATACTTGTAACTACTTATTCGAAATACGAAGCTGCCAGTAACCGATTAAGAAAATAACGTCAAAAAAGGTTATTATACGGCAGCGTAACGCTGCACTAGATTA
>NW_027413052.1:0-26440 GCF_025370935.1 Choristoneura fumiferana
GATTTTATGTTTACAGCTGATCAGAAGTGCATTATTATCAGTCTGATTATTTACACACTTAAATATTACTTGTTAACTACAAATCAACAAAATGCGATCGAGATAACGTAACTAAGTACACTTTGCTAAGGCTAAGATAAACAATGTTAAAAGCCACAAAAAGTTAGTTTTTTCTGCCATGCAGAAAATTCTTTTTGTCCTCGACTAAGTGAAAGTATTTTACTAATCGGTTAAGTAATTTCTGAGATTACGACTGATTTACTTAGCTTTCTACCTTAACAGTTTCTTATTGTTCACTAGGTTCTTTTTCGCATGATAACACATGCGAGCGCATACGTTTTCATTTTAATAGACTAGGTACTGGGTATAAGTAGAGCCGCGGAAATTGGATTCAAAGATCATTTATGTTCATTATGACGCAAGTGAAACTTGTGACATATGAAACAGAAAACTGTCAGTCATTCATTATACTCACTTATCTCTCTTTTGTAAGCTTATAATATGTTCCGGAAAACAATCTGGTGAAACGGTATCACACATCACTTACTTATGTGGGTATTTGTATGATGGTCATGGTCATGGACCTTTAAAATATTGTATCCATCCGTCGTAATAATTCCGACCCAATTAAGTTCTTTTCTTCGTTACTTTTGACAGTAGACCCGCAACACGCGTCTAGATCATGCGCATACGACGAAGAGTATTGTCCGGGCAAATATTATACTTGTTAGAGCTTGTCTAATTTAAAATGGCGCGTCCCTCACTCTTCTAAAAGTTCAGATATCGACTACTTAGACAACTAGATAGATACTTAACAATAAACCATCTGAGTCCAACGAGGATCTGAATCCCCGTTAGTCTCAGGGAAGAATTGTAAGATTTGGCGTCTGAATAGTCTAAATGCACTGATTTAGTTGAGTGAGGGACGCGTCATTTTAAATTAGACAAGCTCTACTCGTTGCAAAACCATAAAATCCCCTGTTGCCAATCGAGTAACGATTATTTTCCTTCAGCCGCTTTTTATATGTAATATGCTACGCAAATACACGAAGGTCGTATGTTTATTTGACTGTAATAGATTCTTCATACGCGAGTTAATACCTCTAATGGTTATGGTCCATCGGATCTTGCATATTAAATATCAGACATTGTATTGCGTGTTGAATTTTGATATTATATATTCAAAATCGGGCTCAATTTTATTTACAGTCATATACAAAAAGATCCAAGTTTAAAATATTTTTGCGCTACCGATTCAGTCGGAAAGGTGCTTTTTTTTTTTATGGTATGGGGCAAACGAGCAGGCGGATCGCCTGAATGGTAAGCGATCCGTCGCCCATGGAACCCTGCAACACCAGAAGAGTCACAAGTGCGTTGCCGCCTTTAAGGTAGGAGTACGCTCTTTTTTTGAAAACTTGAAGGTCATAGCGGTCCGGGAATACCGCAGGCGATAGCTCATTCCAGAGTTTTGCTGTGCGAGGCAGGAAATTTACAGGCTTAGGAGGAGTTAAAAGTAAAGAATTCAATGAATTAATGATTTAAACATTTTGCGCTTAAGATAATAAAATTGTTTGCATAAAGACTTGTCACACTGAATGCGTTCTGCAATTATCATGAGAACAATGACGAAAGGAGTGTCTGGTCCACAGCTTTTATCATACAAGGACTGGGTGAAGGGGCAAAACTGGAAGAGGGTTTTGATAGCTCTTTAATCCGATCCCAACTGAATATTCAGTAATACCGTCGTTTGTTGATTAGATAATCTTATTTAGTGGATTATCAAACTCCCTCGACGAATCAAATTACTACTCTATTTAAGTTGCGTTGTGTGTATGCGTGAATAGACACTATACGTATTGCTGGAAGCCCTACTAGCATTAATGAATATTCAACATCCTAATTACCAGTACTCTTTTTGGTATAACAGTTATAATATGAATTTAAGTATGGTCCAATGGCGAATTATCAGACGTTACTCCACACACGTTTTGTATGACCGCTAATGTGCGTTCGTCGTCGACATTCCGAGTATTCGACTGATGTGTCTCGGACATGATAAATAACGGGTACTTAATGTTAAAAGTATTACCAATTTAATTTCCTTTCTTGTTTAACGTTTTTTAAGTGATAACACCTAAGCGTAGAATGTGATTAAGACACTGAACTAGACATTAGAGTGTAGTGGTTACAGTGTGAAGTGTTTTGAATTAGCAATGCACATTGCAGACACTTGTTGAGTCGTATGTTTGGTGTAAAGTCGAGAGAGTAAAAGTAGAAGGTTATTAAAGGAAAATCAAGAAGACAGTTTTTGAAAGGGTCTTATTAGATTTTGCTCGATATTGTTGAATGAGTATTATTTTACACATAATTGTGGATAAGAGACACAATTGTCGACATTGTCGTGCCAAGTTCGCATTTCGCAAGCAGTTGGAAAGTGTGATGTAAGGAGTGTGAAGTCTGAAATAGATATGATTGGCAACAATATTAGCAATACATAATATGGATGGAAATCATTTATATACGTAGCCTCAGACACTTCTTGTTTGCTAGCCTTCCTTTCCATTTCTGTTACATAGAAATATAGCCATCAATCATCTTTTCAAATTATTACATGTAACGCACGCATTCTTTGAGAAAGTTGTTTGCTTTTCAATGAAAATATTAGAGATAGTAACAATGTACAAACTTATAATTCCAACTCACTATTACCAAAATCAATCCATTTACACATTTACAAACAAGCTTCGAGATTGAAAATAGTACCACACTCGTGCGCATAAATAATTTTGTACGAACATTATCAACAGACAATAGTTCGCTGTAAAAAACGGCTTTCCTTATCCGTGTTAGAGTGATTAATGTGTTTAGACTGTTAAGAGTGTTAAGTATGTCAGTGGGCTTCCTACTCTTTACTATGTGCCGCATCAGCTATTGCTATTGACAGTTCTCATATCCGAGTCGTGTCGCCAGTGTCGTTTAAACGCTATCAATTACGTTGTTATAAGCGATTTGTGACGCTTGTCCGAACGACATGGTCAATTACCTGCGTAAATTTAATAATCACAATTCACAATGTTATTATTATTAATGTGTTATGTTGTAATTTTCTTATCTACTTTTGATGCACCACCTGTTGTAAACTAGTCCTTCCTTCTTTCTGTAAAAAAGGTTGCCTGGAAGAGATCGCTCTTAAGCGATAAGGCCGCCTATTGCTCACCTTGTAATATTTTTTTCTGTGTATCTGTTTTCTGTATCGCTTACTATGTCTGGTGTACAATAAAGAGTCTTTGTATTGTATTGTATTGTTATTAAACTTTCTCAGCGTACAATAGAATTCTTGATGTGTTTGTTGATGTTATCGTAGAAATTATGATTTTCGGCTTTTGGATTAAAACCCGAGTTGAAAGTATGGTGTGATAGCTTTGTGCGATTTATAGTATAATCGATTAACAACCTTAGCATTTGAAAATGCCACTGATACAACGAATTCTTTAGAGGGCGTTGTAAACAATCGGAATAGTAGAGCATTTGAACACGATCAGTGGAATAATTGGATGAATTTCAACCTTGTTTGTCATTTGCACCCTTACTGTTAAGTATCATATTAAGGTTTTTTCTGGACTTAAGAGTCTAATTTGCCTTCTCCATTGTTACAGAGGCGTGTTCCCTTGGAAAAGCAGTTCGTCTGCCAAATCTCCAGACAACCACTCCCTACAGTTTCCTGGCGGCTCTTTGGCAGCAAATCCAGCGTCAACTTGGCTTCAAAGACATGCTGTGAAGTGCAGAAAACGTTGACCCCTGTGTCTTCAGGAGCGAACACCCCTCATCATCACAAAAGGCAGGGGAGCTCCGCTAGTGAGAAGCAGTTCGAAGATCTTGTGGCCAGTTCTATTGCCTTGATACAACATGACAGGTCAGTCAGTCTTATTTTACCTATTGTACACAATAGTACACATAACGTATTGTTGTATATGACGGTTGTTGGTGAAAAAAACAATGTAACTTTTATAAAGTTATAATTAAACTAGCTTTTGCCCGCGGCTTCGTCAGCTTGGAATTCGGTTAGCGCGCGCTGTTCCTTTGGGAACTGTGCATTTTCCGGGATAAAAAGTAGCCTATGACTATGACACTCTCTAGCCCATAAACTATCTCTATGCCAAAAATCACTGCGATCCGTCGCAATCGCAACGTTTCCACGTGAAAAACGGACAAACGTACAAACACACACTTTCGCATTTATAATATTGGTATAGATTTTTATCAAATTAGAAGTCAACATATGGCCAAAACTGACATATGGATAAACTATTTGACCTATTCTGTGCCTATAGCTTCTTATGTAGAGAATCGTGGGTTCAAACTCGGACTCGGATCTCTTGAGTTTTCTACGAGCTGTACGGGGTAGGAAAACACCGTGAGGAAACCTGCAAAAATTCAATAGTTCGTGTGAAGTTTCCAATCCGAACTGGAGACGCGTGGGAACTACGGCCCTAGCACTTTCCTTCTGAGAGGAGGCCTGTGCCCAGTAGTGGGATGCATATAGCACCAAAAGTCGTATACATGACGGTAATCCTACTTAGTGGTTTACATAAAGCCAGCAGATATCAAAGACTGTATTCCGTTCCGTTCCAACAATCCATAGCGCAAATAAAGCTTGAAATATATCTACTCCAAAGCCTGACTTACGTGGTATTTCCAGCGGCAGGATCCTTTGATATTTTCCTTTTGAAAGGTCGAGGAGTCACGCTTGAATACAGATGTGTCGGATTATTTGTATTAAAATGTTTCGTATTAAGAATTAGGTTGTGAAGTCAAAGACTGATTTAATTAAAGTCCTCATCAACGTGCGGGGCTGTGTAATTGGACAACGATGACGGATTGATTCTTTTACAGATGGAAATCAGACCGACTAACCCTTAGTTCGTTGCCCTATTCAGCCGACCAATGGATGAGGCAGCTAGGGCAATAGACTCACTCTTTTAATCTATGTCTGGCAGGTCATTTGGTCAGTAATGTAGTTTAGTAAATGACACGTGTGCCAGTTTCCAAGGCTTTCTTCCTTTTTCCAGGCTGTTGACCTCGCGAGGTCACAATATAGTAGATAGTAATTGTGACCGACATCGCCCGTCCCAATAAACAGTTTTCATATCGGTTCCGCTCTGTTACAGGTCTATTTACATTTACGTTGCCGTGGTTTTGTCTTTGCACAAATTGCTAGTTTAGTAACCGCTGCAATTGTTTACATCATTGCTATTAGCTGTATCGTTACGATAAATTTATAGCCCGAATTTCACAAAGCTAGCGTTGAATTTGTATTTTTTTTGTATTTAGTATGATATTTTAACAAAACACCTTCATTCAACATTGCAGGGTTTCTCAAAGTGGGGTACGCGAACCCCTAGGGGTTCGCTATTCGACGGTAGGGGGTTCGCGACAAGGTTTACGTGATGGTGGCTGCAAGACTGGCAAGATGATTAAGATTGGTTTTTGGAGTCTTTTTGTATTTTTTATTTCAACTCCAAATTTGTTACTTATTTGTTTGTTATTTGTTGTTGTTTGTTTCAGTTTGTATTTTCGTTGGCAAGATGATTCTTACCTATATTTGTTACCTTTTATTGAAATAAATAATATACATTATATTATGATGATGATTGAAATAAAAATAAACTTAGTTTCTCCAACAGCCAATTTTATTACTATCTTGGGGGGGGGAGGTAGGGGTTCGCTGTCGTCTAGAAACTTTAACAGGGGTACGTGGAGCCATAAGTTTGAGAAACCCTGCAACATTGCAAAATGCTAAATAGTTAACCACATTACCCACGTTCAAATTATTTAACTTATTTAATTAGTATACAAATACATCATACCATGAAAAACATAACTTATTTGATGATGTAGGTAAGTTTTTAAACAAATTTATCGTATGCGCTGGTGAAAAATGTGGTTTGCTTCTATACGTCGCAAATCTATATTAATAATTTCGTCCAGGGGTACGGTAGACTCGAACGAAATGCACATCAAATTGAAGAGCGTAAAAAATTAGTCGATCCGAGTCGACAACATATATCCGCAAAATTCGGATTATGGAGAATTTCGTTAAATTCTAATGGCACTGACAAACAAACCGCAGTCGCCATCTTGGGTAGTTAATAAACGTTCCGTTTCATACTAGCTAGCTCTTAGATACGGCTCGCCTTCAACACATCGCGTGCGTCACGCCAAAAAAGTATCCATTACAAAGAACTGTGACTCATGTGACTGTGTAAAACGAAACGTCTTGCCGGAAAACTTGAATGGATCTTATCAAAACTCAAAACTATCACCAACTACCTTCAACTATAACTATCTTCAGTTGTTGACGTTTGTTCCGAGTCGACAACTTGTAGGTAGAAAATTCGGATTTAGCGAGTATTTTCAATAAAAAATGGAATAAATTACTGAGTATATATAATGGCGTTGCGAAGTAAACATGTCAAAGTCATCACATCAAAGTGGCGTGAGTGTCACGTCATCACGTGTCACAGGTTTGCATTTCGTTCTCCATTGTGACCTTTTAAGGGCCCCACACACGGTACGATTCGTCGATTTTCATCAGATCGATCGTACAGACGGATCGTACCTTATATGGGGCCCTTTAGGTCTAATTTCTTTGATTATGAGACAGACATACGTAGTCGGTCCCAAAGTTCTGTCACTGGCACATTATTTTTAAATTTAAAACATGATTTTAAGAAAATTTGATTGAATTCCATTTTTGAATGTTTGTCAATTATTTTAAAACAATAAACAGTCATTCGCTGCAATTTCTCACGATGGAGTGGACGTTGAAAGAAAACCGAATAGCTGTTTTAGCATTGCACCGCTGTGGGCACTCGCCAAGTACCATTTTCAAGTTGCTCAAAAATGTAAATATAACGCTTAGGTTTGTGTACCGTACGATTGACAGGTACAATGAAGTCTCCAGTGTTGAGGACAAGAAAAGAATTGGCCGGCCTCGCTCCGTACAAACACCAGCAGTGATCAAAGCGATCAAGGCACGCATAGCAAGAAATCCTGTCCGAAAACAGAAGTTGATGGCTTTGCAGATGGGTGTCAGTAGAAAAACCGTCAAAAAGGTTTTAAACGAAGATCTTAGTCTGCGAGCATACAAAAAATAGAGTGGGCACTTACTTAATGCCCGTCTAAAAACAATAAGGTTTAAAAGATCCCGGAAGTTGTTAAAGCGGTACGCGAAAAATCGACACCGTGATATCCTCTTTACAGACGAAAAGATTTTCGATATTGAAGAGAAGTACAATAAACATAATGATAGAGTGTACGCTAGGAGCTCTGAAGAGTATTCTCTGATCTTATTACGGGCCAACTGAGGTTCATTTTTGCGAAAAAGGGGTCAAAATCAGTGCGAAAGTGTACCAAGAGACGGTTTTGGATAAGCATGTCAAAGATCTGCCCAACACGCTATTTTCAGGTCATAATTTTGTGTTCCAGCAGGATTCTGCGCCAGCACACAAAGCCAAGACCACTCAAGCCTGGTTTGGCCGTCAAAAAATCGACTTTATAAGACACGAAGATTGGCCTTCCTCCAGTCCGAACCTTAATCCTCTGGACTTTAAAATTTGGCAGGTCTTAGAGGGGAAGGTCTGTGCTAAACCCCATAAAAATTTGGAGAGCCTGAAGTCATCTTTAAGAAAAGCAGTCGCTGAAATAGACATGAAAATGGTGCGTGCTGCGATAGACGACTGGCTGCGCCGATTAAGGGCCTGTATTAAAAACAAAGGAAGTCATTTTGAATAATTTTAAGTACTTAAATTTATTTTTTTATTAAATGTACTTTAAATTGGTATATAATTTATTAAAAACTGATTGGTACTTTTGTTTTTATCATTATTTTCATTTGTGACAGAACTTTGGGACTGACTACGTAGTTATTTGGGCAAATAAGATTTAGGAGAAATATCTACTGGTGAAATACCGATACGTAGGTTAGCCGTTAAAGTGTTTGTGATAATAATTAAGGCTGGGAATATACGTCAGATTTTTCGATAAGTACGACAGTCTTTACTGGCAAAAAATTTTTTCAAACATATTATTATGAGTCTACATTTTACCCGAGCGAAGCCGGGTTTTCATCTAGTTGTATAAATAATTATACATATTTATTGCTTCTTATTGTACATTGTTTCCCTTGTAAAGGAAGACAAAATTACGCGTGTATCTAGCTTCCACACTCAGGCTCCATAACAGGAAAGTCTGTAGATCTAAATCTGCCGATTGCGGATTAATTTCTGAGAAGTCACTCAGTGCTTAGAAAAACCAGATTGAAAAGGTATGGTCGTAAAAAAATATTCTGACTTAACTTAATCCTGGATATGAACGATCTTTTGTTGATTAGTTGTAATTTCTTACTAATGGATAGAAAAAGCTGGTGTTATTTTATAGTTTAGTTTAGTTTAGTTTATTTATTCACTCAACATAACAATATAGTATATAGTTTTTATAATAACGAACATGTCTTATCTGGCTTTTCAAGTTAATTATTACCAGTAAAATTTGCGTTTATTGTTCAAAACATGTCATTATATAATTATATATTACTGGCACTAGAGGTATCCCATCGCATCTTAGGCCTCTAGGTTGGCAACGCATCTGCAATACCACTGGTGTTGCAGATGTTTATGGGCGGTGGTGATCTCTTACCATCAGGAGACCCACTTGCTCGTTTGTCATCCAGTCGAATAAAAAAAAATATCATATGAAATGGAAAAGAACCTGCAGAAGAACCGTTTGGTAATGTAATAATTCTAAGTGTTATAGGGATGTGAAAAAATAATCGAATATAATAGATTAAACTTTATATGCGATTTTAATATTACAATTTTATTTTTCAATCAAAAATCAATCATAGTCCATTTTTCATCCGCCACCCCGACATTATGTATGTATTTGTATTGTATTCTCTTTATTGTACATAAATACACATATGTGTTAAGTATGTATGTATGTAAACTCTTTATTGTACAAAAAAGTAAACAAACACAGTGACAAAAAATGAGATAAGAATTTTATATGTACAGTCACGTCTAAAAGTATGTATACACAAAAAAATTTGAAAAATATGTAGCCACACATTTTCATCATAAATATGTATCTATTACTGACACCAAAAAATTGTATTCATTAAACTGTTTCAGTATTATGTAATCACAAAATGCTTCAGAAAGTTGCATACTTAAATAAATTCCATTTAAATGTATCCACCTCGTAGGCAAAAATAAGTATACATGAATGGGTTCCATATACATATAACCACACCAATTTGGCAAATATTTGTATACGCCGTTTGATTCATAAATATGTATCCAGACTGCAACAACAAACCTTGTCTGACTGGCATAGAATCGTAAGTTGTATATTTAACTGATTTGACAATTCACGAAAACAGTGCGGACTTGTCACTGCATACGTCTATCTCACGATTATTCTATGACGCACTTGACAGTCCTTAGATTGAATTGACTTGTAAATATTCAGTTTAGGGTCATTCTCAAAAAGGTGCACTAGTGCATATTCCAATAAACAATACCATTTCTTTTTCAAAGTTTAACATAAATGTTAAGTGTTCAAGTACATCCAGGAAAACATCTCGTAATACGAGTACACATTTGGGCAGAGGCAGCTGAAAAATCTTTGTTTTCCATGTTTTGATAAGGTTCCGTGATATATCTTGGGTATCATCGATTACGATAGCTGTAATTTTTTTAAAACACAATGAATATAAAGAATTGACAACAAGAGACATCATTTGCACTTGTCCACACTTCCAACACTTCACATTAAAGTGAATAGATAAAGATGTATAGACTAAAGATAGAAAACACTACCTATTTGTAACTTCAGATAGGTTATATATTATAAAAGAAAGTCACTGGCTTCATGGAAGAACTTCATTTTAAAATCAATTACTTACATATACTTATACTGTCAAGTGCAAGATCGCCATTCTGTCATCGTCATTCAGAAGCTGTCTTCTATAATTAAAATTACAATGATTAAAGATTGCAAATTATAGATGCTTCAGTGGATCTGTCCTCAGTGGATGACCCGAACAACTTGATCGCTTTGGCTTAGTCGATATTAATGACCACTCTGGACGTTTCCAAGTATTTGGTGATCTTGATGGTGTATAAAAAATTAAATATATCCGGGTGAATTTCAACAAGCTTGAAATTTACCTAATTTTGGTGGCTTTTTTTATTTTTGTTGTCCGAGTCAAAATAATCTATCAACAATACGTTACAAGTCATAATAAATATTGTGTCGTAATGGCCCTTCATTATACATAGTAGTTTTGGAGATATTATGATTTTAGTAATTTGATTACCACCAAAATTGCTTGTACCCACCAAAATTAGATATATTGGCCACCAAAATTGCACATCTACACCAAAATTAGATGTACTTGTGCTAATTCAAGGTAAAAAAATAATTTTCTTGATCAAATTGTCTGCTGGATATAAAAAGAAAATAAATGTTTTATTAATCGTTTTAATTGTACCAAAATCTCTACGAAAATACAATGTTTAACTCGTAGTAACAAAATAGTACATTGTGTCTTAAGGGCGGTAAATAAGGAATTACGAACGAGAGTATATTAGAAGCCCGAAGTCGATGATAATGCAATTATATTTTCATCACACTTGCTCTTAAACAGTGTCGTAACATGCAGGCTACCTTGGTTGCAACCCCCAAATAAAACCCTCGACCTTAATGTGCTTGTCATGAAACCCGTGGTCGGTAAATGAGTCATTGCCCGTACTAATTTTCTTGTCATGAAGCCCAAGGTCGGTAAATGAGTGTGATACTGCATGGCGTGCTGGTCGTGCTGGCGTGCAGGAGCACGTCGGGCGCATGGTCAGGCTGGGGGAGGGCGGCGCGGAGGCTGGCGCTGCCAAGAGCGTAGTCAGCGGTATCGGCAATTTTTAAAAAAATATTAGTTTTTCTTTTACAAATATACAATTTTACTCGCAAATGTGATGAAAAACATTGTATGTCGCACGGGCGGTACTAGAATTACGAACATCGACTAACTAAAGCTCAGTCTTCGACTTTGGGCTTCTAATAGACTCTCGTTCGTAATTCCTTGTTTATCGCCCTTAAGACACAATGTACTATTCTTTTCGAGGACTTCTTCTCTTGATTGTTTTTTCTTCCGGTTAGCCATTCTAAAAAAATAAATTAAGTTTTCAAAGTCAAAAGTCAAAGTCAAAATATCTTTATTCAATTTAGGCTATAACAAGCACTTATGAATGTCAAAAAAAATCTACCACCGGTTCGGAAAAACCTCTGCTGAGAAGAATCCGGCAAGAAACTCAACGAGGTATTATTACAAATAGTGATATTTTATAATTTAGTTTTATAGTAAAGTAGGTATCTAAGTGTTTATATTTTACTTGAAATAAGTGCATTGAGTCAATAATGTTGTAAATGCAAAGTTTTAAATGTAAAAGGCTTAAAAATGAAATTATAATTATGTGGATGGGCTTCAAATTACCACCAAAACCACCAAAATTGATCCACCAAAATTAGAAAAAGTGCATAAAAAAATGATTAAAAAAAACCGTATCATTCACTTCCAATTTAACTTAATATTTTAAAAAGGAAACTTTTAACATGCCTCGCATATACTTCATACAAAAACAAGTATTGCTAAGTCATTAGTTACATACACCACCAAAATTGCATTAAAAAGTATTTTAACACACCAAAATTAGATACTTACGTGCTTGGCGGACAGATCCAGCAAGATATGGCACGTGTGTCATCGCTCAGTGCAGGAGCGGAACTAAACGCACAGGTTAACACACGTTTGTTGGTCTTATTGCGTTTCGTTCGACCACAAAAACATCTTCAATATTTACCACCAAAATTGCCAATTTCACATGGACAACTTTTAGTGCCTAGTTTTGAGTATAAATTCATGTACTAATATTTATTTATATATTCTTATAAGATACTTGAACTAATGAAGAATAAAATACAATGCATTTTTAGTTAAATAAATGGATGTTATGGTTCTATCATAGACATACATCAAGAACAACGGATACTGGACGCCACACCAAAATTGATTTCAATGAAAACATTTTTTTTAATAAACATTAATGACTTTTATAAAACTTTGCAATTTGGCTTAAGATAAAAATTTGTGTTTTCTTTTTAGAAAAAAAATTAAACCTCTAAAACAATTAGTCCACACCATAATTATCAGCTCTGCCGTCAAATTTTCTCGCTGAGATAATCACCCATCCATACCAAATTTCATCCAGCTCACTCCAGTCAGTTCATCCCCCATTTTCTCCCCTTAAGGGTTGCTTTTGGAGATAAAAACTAAGTACCCTATGTTCAGCCCCTTGACAGTCGAAACCAGTCGGTTTCGACGTGATACCGGAACAGACAGAGTTACTTTCAATTCATCACTCCATAGTATAAAACAAAGTCGCTTTTTTTGTCTGTACGCTTAGATCTTTCAAACTACGCAACGGATTTTGATGCGGTTTTCACAAATAAATAGTGTGATTCACGGTGTCTATGTATACCGTAACCGTGTTGTGCCGGAACGGGTCACCAGTATATAATATTATTTTAATGGAGTATGGATTCGTAGTATGTATGTCCCTGCCCGCATGCAGGTTACGAAAGAGACAAAACAGTAATTCTTCAAAACGAATCAAAATATCAAATCGTGTTTACATATTTATGAATCAAACGGCGTATACAAATATTTGCCAAATTGGTGTGGTTATATGTATATGGAACCCATTCATGTATACTTATTTTTGCCTACGAGGTGGATACATTTAAATGGAATTTATTTAAGTATGCAACTTTCTGAAGCATTTTGTGATTACATAATACTGAAAAAGTTTAATGAATACAATTTTTTGGTGTCAGTAATAGATAAATATTTTTGATACAATGTATGACTACATATTTATGCAATCTTGTTTTTGTATACATATTTTTAGACGTGCTGTACAAAGGCGAACTTTAGTCTGGTCTTTTATAACTCGGAGCGCGAACTGTCAAAGAATACTATCTCCATGGGACATTAACGTCATCTGTGCGTCTACAATGGCATCTCTTCTGTGCTTTTGAAACAGTTTACTTCATTAATTTAGCTAATCATTCACAATTGCGTTTCTTTGAAAATAATTAAAAAATGAGGAAAAAATCGATAAATATATCAAAACCGATTATTTTTAAGAATAATCGATTATTCATTATTTGATTTTTAAAAAACAATCGATTAATTAAAAATCAATTTCTTATATAGAATGGCACATCCGTAAGTGGTGGTGTGGATTTTCGCTTAACAAGTCAATTATCCTCACTTATGCCTATTAAAAAACTTGTACGTTCTGTATCCGACAACTAACGGGATACAGCAATACCCGTCCATCAATCCGCAGAGTTGCTCTCACCATTTATCATCAGTGTGTTTATTTCATAATTGCATAACCACAGACGTGTGCAGATAATTGCAACAGGAAACTCCAGTAAACATCGGCCCGATGTAGACCAGTATTTAATGATGCCGGTTCGTGACCACCCCTGCCTATGTTTGAGGATGTTATCTATACGAGGCATAGCATTGAGCTCTTCATTTACTTTGTTTGTAATTTGTTCGAGTTGAGAATAATTTCAGGCGAATTGTCAAAAGCTGAGAGATTTTCCTGGTTATTATTCACGAGTCGTTGCTCTAATTAATTTTAGAATCGTCCACAAAGTTACTAAGTATTTTGTATTAATATTGGCACATAACAAATTGATGTTAAACTCACGCAAATTTACTATCTGCGTCGTGTGTTATTTACTTAATCTCTAATCCATTAGTATAACTCGTAATTAATTGATCAAATTAGAAAAGTTCAGAGTTTTGTAGTGGCGGGAAAACCAGTGGCAATCAATACTCGCACGTTGACTAAGCTTAGCCGATTGGCTTTGGTCACGGCTTGGCAGGCACGCCAAGCCTTAATTAACAGGCAGTGAAGTCTAGACATGAGACGTGTTTAGCCTACACTGAAATAACCGTAGTAGATTAAATTTTAAAATTAAATAAAAATTAAATTACATTAAGATTTTCCGAAAAGATCGAAACTTGTCGACCGTTCCTGGTTCATGATTTTGAGCTAATTCAGCTTTATCGATATTATGGTGATCATTTCCCATCAGATGACCCGCTTGCTCGTTTTTCTCCCTCTCACAATAATAAAAAAATATATATATTTTGAGCGAATTTTTCACAAGTGAAACCAAATAGAATTTGCTTGACGAGGCTAGACTGCCGAATGAGGATGATGCTGCTGATTACTGTTTTGAACTACGGCAATAGAAACTGAGAAATGATCTCGCTTTTAAAAAAAAATATACTTACGGATATTAGTGTTTAACCTTTTTTTCGAACCGGTGGTAGATTTTACGAGTGTACGCACTTGTTAGAGGCTAAATTGAATAAAGATATTTGACTTTGACTTGAAACATTTAGACATCAATATTAATGCTGCGATGTCGCACGCAAGCTACCACAACACAATACGGTATTTGACAACTCCTGATTTTGTCATATCTTAATATTATTATGAAAATATAGATATACAGATAGTGTTTAGCGAAGAGATTCATAAGAGGTAATCAGTAAGCAACAAAGTACGTTTGTTTACTCCGTGATTATAAAATAAAAAGTGATGTAAAAAGTAAATATTTCTCCTGCAAACTTATATTACTGTGTAGTGTATAAACAGTGGTTAAAAACAGTGAAGCTTATTTGAATATCGACCTATGGAATCATGAGTTATAGAAGAAATAATTTTAAAACAATATGAATATTGATCGACCTACCTCCATCAGCGCATTGACCGTGGGAACCTAACAGCCAATCAACGTGTACCTATACTAAAAGTGAAAGGTCGTTGCGCATTATGCGAACGACACTATAAGTGATTTTTCGCTTCCTTGTTAAGGAGCTGAATGGCACAGCGCGCAAAGTTCTGCCTATTAGTGTGATGGTTACGGGTTCGCGCCGCGCACTGGTGAAACTTTTTGTTTGATTTCCCCCATTGTCTTTTATAATTGTTTTTGTTTTTTATAATAAAGACAGAATGTCTGCAGGCAAACATACGCATAGGAATGTCAAAAAAATAAAGTGCAAAAAATGTGCTTTCGACATAACCAACAAGGAATACATGAAGTGCTTGACCTGTGACGGTTCGTACCATCTAGATTGCACAAACGTAACACTTAAAAGATTTTTCCTTATGGCAAAAAACTCCAAAGATGCCTGGCAGTGCCGTCGATGTTTGGACACGTTGTTAACGGATAATAAGAATATACCATCGACGTCCATAATTGACGCAAAAATAAACTCGACCCAAAAAAATGCGAAATGTAAAGAGCAAGAGCAAATCATGCCTAATATAAGCATCGATAAAGTGACATTGCGTAAAAAAAACATAGAAAGACTCAGTCTCTCGTCCTTGCATACACCAGATAGTTCATTGGATGGATCAACGGAGGTATCATTGAACAATAGCGCACAAAGCATGCCGAATCCCTCAGAAAACTCGCATATTTCTGACCTGAAGGACACTATAGCAGTTCTCACAACACAACTGACTAGTGCCCATGAAGAAATAACCAAACTAAACATAGATATCACCAACCTGACCAAGAATCAGATGGACCTAGAAAGACAAATAGCCACCTTGAAGAGTTTAGTCAATGATACAAGTAGAACACCTTCACGAAAATCGACTCCGAAACTCAAAAAAAAGAAGTCTAATTTGCAAAAAAACCTACGAGCAAAGTTGAGTCAAACTTCAATTGTAAGCACGGAAAATACTGACGATGAAGGAAAAACACCTCAAGCTTCGACACCGCTAAAAATACCTACTAAATGCGAACAACAAAAGGATTATATATATATGTTCGGCGGCAATCAAAGCGCAGGACTAGCCTCCACTCTACTGTATATGCAGCAAGTCGAAAAATACAAAATAATATCTTCAGTCAAGCCGGATGCAACTACACAGTCTGTAATTGAAGATGTGAAGTATCAACAATTCTCAAAAAATGACAAAATTATACTATCAGTTGGTGAACATGATAACAATCCCATAGATATAGTTACTAACTTAAATAATATTTTGAAATACTTAAATAATTGTACTGTATTAATTTTGGGCATTAGGAGTAGCAAATATATAAACAACTATGTGCTGAACTATATACTACGCAGTTGTTGTCAAAGAGAAAACTGTAAATTCATAGAAGTCCCTAAAACAAATCGATTTAGTGATAAAAAATTTGCGTATGAATTATGTAAAAAAATTTGCATAACGATTGAACAAATGGACTACAAAAAGGAATACTATAATTATGTACATTGCAGTCATTCCATTACATTAGACCGCTCTTCTACGGAAGAGGCAACGGGCAACCAGCAAAGTATAGCAAACAAAAGTACACACAACCCATCAATTAGGCAAAAAACACTTACTGAATACTTCTCTGTTATTCATTCAAAATTCAGACAAACTCAGGTAGTAGATAGGTCTATTTTTCGCTCAGTCAACCATAAACAATCTGCAATTTAGAGTCATGCATCAAAATATAGCTAGTATTCTGTCAAAAACATATAATTTAGAATTTGCAATTAACGAACTATCCAAAGAAAACCGAGAGCCTGACATTATATGTCTTTCGGAAACATTTGTAAGGAGAGGAAATGAATCAAATATTAAAGTACACAACTATGCAACCGCTACAAGCTTTTCGCGAGATAAGAAAAGAGGGGGGGTCTGTATATTAGTGAAACTAGGGATAACTTATAAGGAAATAGGATCACTAAAGAAATTTTCTGAAATGCATACATTTGAATGTTGTGGTATAGAGGTTCCTAAGTATAATGCCGCGATAATTTGCCTCTACAGAACTCCAACCTCGACAGCTGGTATATTTCTGAATAAACTGGATGTTATGATGTATGAGTTAAGTAACAAGTACAAAAAAATTATTGTGTGCGGGGACTTTAACATAAATATGCTGACCACCAGCAAAAATACCAACAGACTTGTAGACATAACAAATAATTATAATTTAACGATACATATATTAGAACCCACAAGAGGCAAAACGTGCATCGATAACATCATAAGCAATGTAAGAAATGCCTCTGCGACGGTATTGCCGCTGGGGCTTTCAGATCATGACACTGCTCAAATGTTAAGTTTTACAGTGAAATCAAAACAAACCACCTTTAAGCAGTATTTTAAATTCAAAAGGGATTATAGCAGTAACAACATTAGCAAATTTCAAGAATGTTTAAATAACCTGTCTTTCTCAGAAGTATATTTAGAAAATGACTACAACAGAGCCTTTAATCACTTCCACAGCCTAGTATCTCTTCTTTACAAGCTGTGTTTTCCATTAATACGTATAAAAATAACCAATTTGAACGACAAAGGGCCGAAATGGTTGACAAAAGGGGTAAAAATCAGCTGTAAACAAAAAAGACGACTTAGATTTCATTATTATCAGAGCAAAAAAACAAAACAAAAAAAGAATGAATATTACAAGTATGCAAGACTATTGAAGAAGTGCATTGATAAAGCACAGAGAATAAATAACAGCAAGCATATATTAAACAGTAAGAATAAGTGTAGAGCATCATGGCAAATCATAAAAAAAGAAACTGAAGGTTTCAAATTACCTCAGTATGTTAATGAAATAAAAGTAAATAATAAAATGATAACGGATCCTGTTAAAATAGCAACCAATTTTAATAACTACTACACAGAGACTACGAATTCGGCCAAACACCTTAATAAAACTCGGCAACGCTTACAGGCGGATGCAAATAAAAATAGTATCTTTTTTGAAACCCGTCTCTGAACATGAAATGGATAGAATCATTATGTCGTTGAACAATACACACGCAGTTGGGTACGATGAAATTAATACAAACGTTGTCAAAAATGCAAAAAACCACTTATACCTATCCTTACTTATCTAGTTAATTGGTCGTTTGAATGCGGATGTTTCCCAGAGGTTCTTAAGTTATCCGTAGTCAAACCTCTTTATAAAAAGAGCAGTAAAATACAAATGGAAAATTATCGGCCGATTACATTAGTGCCTATTCTTTCTAAAATATTTGAAAAGTGTATGTGCAATCGCTTAACGGATTATTTTGACAAATTTAACATTATCAAAGTGGAACAAAACGGTTTTCAAAAAATAAGTCTACTACATTGGCTGGTTTTAATTTAGTGCACCATATCGAAAATACAAACTGAGACATGGATGCACAGAAAAACCAGAAAAAGAGACCAGCGCTGGGAATCGAACCCAGGTCCTCAGCAATCCGTGCTGCGTGCTTTAACCCCTACACCACCGCTGGACAGGAATTTAGACACGAATTTTTCCTACGCATACATATCTCAGGTTGCTTATTTCTACTACGCTACTTATGCAGCAGCACTAGCGACATCTATGTTTTTCGCTCTCAACGAGAGACGTCACATTCTATCGGAACCAACCGCTCACCCAGACAAGAGATGTCGCTACTAAGCAATCAAATTATGATTGGTTATTTGGAGTCTTTTTGTATTTTTTATTTCAACTCCAAATTTGTTACTTTTACGGGTATCCCGTGAAACCATATCGAAAATACAAACTGAGACATGGATGCACAGAAAAACCAGAAAAAGAGACCAGCGCTGGGAATCGAACCCAGGTCCTCAGCAATCCGTGCTGCGTGCTTTAACCCCTACACCACCGCTGGACAGGAATTTAGACACGAATTTTTCCTACGCATACATATCTCAGGTTGCTTATTTCTACTACGCTACTTATGCAGCAGCACTAGCGACATCTATGTGTTAGTGCACCATGTAGTTAGAAGCCTAGATGAGGAAAAGCGTACTACGGCAGTCTTTCTGGATATGACCAAGGCATTTGATTTTGTTAATCATTCCTGCTATTAGCAAAGTTAGAAAATTATGGTATCAGGGGACCGGCACTGTCTTGGTTAAAAGAATATTTAGAAAAACGAAAGCAATGTGTCCAAATAGCTAAACTTAATGATCGTAATGAAGAAGTCATATATCAATCCGATTATAAATTCAATGATCATGGGGTCCCTCAAGGAAGTGTCCTTGGACCGCTTTTATTTAATATTTACATAAATGAGTTACCTGACATCATTCCATATAAATCTGTTTTGTTCGCAGATGATATTTCAATTATAATTACAGCAAAAAACATGAAAATGACCGTGAATATGAAAATGAAATAAATAGAATAATAGATATAGTTATTAAGTGGCTAGAACAGCATAATCTAAGAATTAATTTAAATAAAACAAATTATGTACAATTTAATATGAAGCAAGGACCTAACAACAAAATGAATTTACATTATAACCATGAAAATATTAACGAAACGGACAGTGTCACATTTCTAGGACTAAAAATAGATAAAAACTTGAATTGGGAATCTCAAATTGAACATGTGTGTTGTAAAATCAATAGATTTGCTTATGTTCTGAGTAGACTAAGGCGCACTGCAACGTTAGAAGCCACTTTGGCCGCATACCATGGCTATATTAGCTCACAGTTAAGATATGGCCTCATATTATGGGGCAACTGCTCAAAATTTAACAGAGCATTTATAGCCCAAAAAAAATGTATAAGAGCAATATATGGTCTAGCACCAGATGAAAGCTGTAAACCTATTTTTGGGAGGTTAGGTATATTGCCATTACCATGTTTATATATATTGGAAGCTTGTATCTTTGTTAAGAAGCATATGCATCTATTTAGAACGGCAAAAACTGCATTTCCTCGAAATACCAGAAATCCTGGGAGGTTGGTCCACGGACAAGCGCCTAGGACAGCTTTCTACTCCAAGCAGTGCTACACAATGTGCATGAAGCTATTTAATAAATTGCCTCTAGATTTGCAGCGGTTGCCGTTTATTAAGTTCCGAAATAGCTTAAGAAATTTATTACGCAAGGATCAGTATTATGATGTAAAAACTTTTCTTTCAAATAATTGATAACATTTGCATGCTAGTATTTGTTTTATATAATAAATAATACTTATAGCAGAATAAGTTCCGAACAGTAAGTTATAATTATAATCAACCATCTTTTTGACTGTATTATTCTGTGCAAATAAAGAAGTTTGAAGTTTGAAGTTTGAAGTTTGAGAAAATTTAAATCAGTTGAAAATTGGATTTATAGTGATTTTTTTGAAAAATCTGTATTCCTGTCTCTTTCTGAAACGCTTTTCTCTATGCAGCAAGTATGGCGGTGTTGGCGTGTGACGTCACATGCCAGTATGTCTTTCTCTGTCTAATCTGAATTTCAAATCTTTATAACTTTGTTATTTTTAAAGGTAGCTTAAAAATTGCTTTTCTATTCGATAACAGGCATTGTGTAGTTTAATTTATAAAATATATACAAATAGTCAAATACCGTATTATAGGAACTAAAAAAAGGAATCTGCCGGCTTGAAACGGTTTAAAATTCTATTACAGCAATTTTCAAACGTAGAATGCAATTTTAAAGTAACAGAAGCGGAAATGCCTGTATAATGGCTGTGTTGGCAGAGCTGCAATTTGCCGGTCGTGACCGCTTGAGGGCCCTCTCCCTCTCCACGGACCGTCTGCCAAGTACTTTGGTCTACTTCAGGACCAATTTTGTTATATTGGCGATACCGTTTTATAAGCGCTGTCACTTTTGAATGAGGTAAGCGTTCAGTCGACATGATTGGCGAGGGGTATTGTTGGTTATTAAAAAAAAAAAATGTAGGGGCGTATTCGCATTGCATGGATTTGTCGTTTGTGGTTTGGGAATGTTCTTTCGTTGCGCCAAACCACTAATGTGATTTTGATTAATGACATCGTTCGGTTCTTCATTTTATACTGGAATATGATTATATTTACATTTATTTGGCAGATGTATGGTATGGAATGACCAACGCGTGTCTATGAAAAAAAACATCGATCAAAAACCTTTACAGAGAGGGGTGTTCAATCAAACTAACCCAGCTATGTGCTGTAATATTCAGAATATTTTTAAAACATCCGCTATTCTATCTGGTTTTACAGCTTGTTTTAAACGTCTCTTTGACGACCGGATGGCCAAGTGGTTAGAGAACCTGACTACGAAGCTTAAGGTCCCGGGTTCGAATCCCGGCCGGGGCAGATATTTGTATGAATAATACGAATGTTTGTTCTCGGGTCTTTTGGATGTTTAATATGTATTTAAGTATGTAATTATCTATATAAGTATGTTTATCCGTTGCCTAGTGTCCATAGTACAAGCTTTGCATAGTTTGGGACTAGGTCAATTGGTGTCAAGTGTCCATGATATTATTTATTTATTTAAAACATGCTTGATTAATAATGTTATTGTAATACCAGTAGGGTATAGGTGCGACACAGCGGGTAAAGTAAATCAGATTAACTGAACGGTTCCAACACGCCTCGCTTTCTGTTTCACTTTCTGGATAAGCCTGATGAAGGACACAACTGATTATGTTTCGGAAAAGATATTCCTGCTTCTATGGTTCCGTGCCACGGTATGATTAAGATAACCAGTATACAGTGTATTTGGACACCAAACGTCGAAAAAAACACGTTTTTTTACAAGTATCCTCTTTCATACATAACTCTATTTTTTTAATATTTGTTATTCTAGCCGCTAGAATGGAGAATCTAGCGGCCTAACGGCTAAGAATAATTATTAAACAAACGCTCGTAGGGGCTGTTTTACCACCCATTGATCAATTTTATTTGACGGATAAATGTGATGCCGTGGTCTCCTTCTATTCGAACAAAACAAACAGAGACAGCATTTAATCAATGGATGTAACAGGGGGTAGTAATAGGACATCGTTGCAACTTTCCGGTGCAGAACTATAAAATAGACGATATCATGTACGTTACGAGTACGCTTACAAAATGGTAATATTTTGTTATTCTTGTACCTACCTTGCACCCTTCCTTTGTTTATTAAGTTATACTTTGTACCTACTCTATGTATGGCATCGAAGACAAAACGATGAACCCAATTAACCCTACCTTCACCAGGTTGTTTCTTCTATTTGTACAAACGTCACGTGTACAATGAAACATAAAAACTACGCCTTGCCGTGCACTAAAGTAACTTTAAGCTACCTATACACAAGCACGAGGTGAGACGCTGTCACAAGTCACAATTTATTGTTCGCAAAATTCTGTCTGGTGATATTTGTTTGTTTCGTATTAAAAAGCATTAAAACGTCAAGTTTACCTATCTCAGTGATTTTGCTCACCCGTTTGTAAAATTAAAAATTATACCATACATAGTGAAATCAAATTAATTATGAAACATGTCTAAGAACCATAGCGAGAAAACCCTGATTTCAATAAAAAAAAAAACCGCACTCAAAAATGAACCTTGACCTAATTATTTCAAGTTCCTTTGATCCCCCGAACTCGAATCGAATAAAACTGGCAGCAAATTACAAGAATGGAGCCGTGTCCTTCACAAAGCACTTATTAGAGGAATAATTGTGAAGCATTTGGTAATCTCGTGGCCACAATGTCGAAATAGTGACACCGCAAAACTAGTGTCGTAAGTTTCATGGAGTAATTAGATCGTTTCCCCAAACTCGTTAATTCCGCGTAGCAAACTTTCCATTCGCATTTTTCCCCACTCGAATTTATTTTCGTTCGCGTTTTTCCCCATTCTTAATTTTACACCAGACGTATTTAATCCATACATGATTTTTCCATTCGCATATTTTCCCACTATATTTATTTATCAATAGTTATTTTTTGACGGGATTTTTAACCATTCGCATGTTTTACCACTTTTTTTCTCAATGGGCAACCCATTACGCCTTATGCCGACGGAACCCCGCTTAGCGGGGCTCCTATTTCTGAGCAGTTTGCCCTTCGGGCATCTGAAGATACCTAACTAACCTAACCTACCTCTCCGTTTGTGTGGTAAAATATGCGAATGGTTAAAATCCCGTCAAGAAAATAAACTATTGATAAATAAATATAGTGGGAAAGTATGCAAATGGAAAAATCATGTATGGAATAAATACGTCTGGAGTAAATTAAGAATGAGGAAAAACGCGAACGAAAACAGATTCGAGTGGGGAAAAATACGAATGGAAAGTTTGCTACGCGGAGTTAACGAGTTTGGGGAAATGTTCTAAGCACTCGTTTCGGCGCATGGCGTGTACGACCGGTGCGAAGTAAGAATGCCGTAAGTGCTATGGAATACACTGGCGGCCGGTAAATAAGTACACTTTTTAGGGTTCCGGAGCCAAAATGGCAAAAACGGAACCCTTATAGTTTCGCCATGTCTGTCTCTGTCTGTCTGTCTGTCTGTCCGTCCGTCCGCGGCTTTGCTCAGGGACTATCAATGCTAGAAAGCTGTAATTTTGCACAAATATGTATGTAAGCTATGCCGAAAACTTTTTTAGTGTACCTCCCATAGACGTAAAGTGGGGGTGATTTTTTTTTCTCATCCAACCTTGTAGTGTGGGGTATCGTTGGATAGGTCTTTTAAAATCATTAAGGGGTTGCTAAAACGATTTTTCGATTCAGTGATTTGTTTGCAAAATATTCAACTTTAAAGTGCAAATTTTCATTAAAATCGAGCGTCCCCCCCTCTAAAATCTAAACTGGTGGGTGGAAATTTAAAAAAAAATTCAGGATGGTAGTAAGTATATCAAACTTTCAAGGAAAACTATAACGGCTAAGTTTGCTTGAGAATTAGTAGTTTAAGAGTAAATAGCAGCCTAAGGTATAAAATATATATACTTAAACTTGGAAGATTCCGTATAAAATACGAAATCCTTAGAAAAATATTACTTATTTTTTTCGTAATGGCTACGGAACCCTATTTTGGGCGTGTCCGACACGCTCTTGGCCGGTTTTTTATTGACAATGGTCACCGTTGCTCTCTAACCACCAATTTCAGATTTATGCCTTGCATGATATTAGCTGTATGACATCGATTCAGGAGTCGGAAAAAGGTCGGTCGTTTATTATTATTGAGTACTTACCTACTAGTGAGTGAGTGTGTAACTACAATCTAGCACCAATTTATGAGTTGAAAAAGTTCTATCTCAGCGTGCGGATATCATTGGAGCATACTGTAACATCGTAAGGAAGTCTCTTTTGCTATACGAAATATTTTTACAATGACGGGCATTTTTCCGCCCCTTGACATCGTCAAAGTAATTAATCGCTTGGTGGTCGTTGGCCTCAGAAGTTGTCGTTGCTTGTGCAGGAACACTAGAAACGGTCAGTGACCTAACAAATGATGTAAAAGCTGCAATGGATGGATGGATTTGCTATTATGCACAGTCTAGCACCGTGCAAAGTTAAGTAGCGGGAAAGAGTAGGTACTTTCAGTTGTTTGGAACAAAGAACTACATAGAGAAAATCTTGGTTTAGTTAGGTTATATTATAGGGCATAATTAAGATCAAAGATTAAGTTCAAGTACAATGTGCACGAAATGTTTATTACGTGGTTTAATCTTTATTAGGTTAAATGAATAAGAATAAGAAACATTTATTTAATAACTAACATATTCAATTTTAATGCAACATCCAAAGCCCACATTCCTGGTACAACAATGGATAATCAAAGGAACCATTCGGAGGAAAAAAATGTATTGTCCATTGACGAAGTATGAGTGACGTCTTCTCAATGGCTGCCCGCATGCATACGTTGCTTCGTTGTTGTACCGCCTTTTCTCGCGTAAGTACTTATCGTATTACTTATTCTGTGGCATAAGGTGCACTTATCCATTTAAGATTAAATCATGCTAATCTATCTATATATAATTTGATGTTTTGTCAGTAAAATTGAATTTATAATTATAACTGAAACATAACAAACACCACGAACAAAATCAATGTTTTATACACTTGCTTGCGTCTAATGCTAATATTGTTACCAATTTTTTATGTTTTTATTTAATGAGTAATTTTTGCCCGAATTCTGGTTAAGTAACAACTAAATTATAACCTGTTTTTTTGTTACGAATGACTGTTCCATGTTTATTTCGGCGCATTATTTTTGGCAACGATGATCTATCCGAAAACGCTCTGCGGCCTGTTTGCAAAATAAACATTCGATTTTGAAAGATATGTTCATATGTTCGATTTGCAGTTGCTCGTTTGTGTAAAAGATAAATATAATTTTAACATAAGTATATTTGGTTTCAATTTTTTTTATACAGTTATGAATTATTATTTACTACTGGTGTGGCGGCTAATTATCAAGATGAAGATATGTCGAAGTTATGAATGAAATAGTGACACATCTTTAGTGAGTAGATACCGGCATATTTCTACTATCTGTGGATGTATATTCAGCTGTCTGAGTCACATACATTTGTGTCATATGGCTAACTTCTTGGTTATTCAATAACGCAGATTAGATTATGCAGGGCTAAATAAGCTTAAAAAAAATTAACTTGTCAATGTGTATGTATAGGATAATGTTTAGAAAACATGACAATGTGTCAGATCAGTAACTCGGGTTATGCAGAAGTAGATAGGTCTGTACATTTTAAGCGTTGAAAAATAAAAATTGCACTGGTATGACTTAATATGGTGTAGTGTTTTTGATATGGCATTTCGATAAAAAATCTTATACATATAAAATATTATAAGCAAAACGGTTTTACGCATGTGCTATTTCAGTATCTAAACAAAAAACTGTATAAAAGTAACCATTTCAGATTGTCCCGATGTTTAAATTCGAACAATGCAAGGAAACGACGCTATTTTTAGCCGAATTCCGACAAAAATAGCAAACTAACATAACACGGCTCACAGGAATGCGGAGGGTTTTAAGGTTTGATAGTCAAGATTAGTAAATACTTATATACCGTTTTCTCTTTTTGAGGTAGGTAAGGTACGGACTACGGACGGAACCCTAAAAGTGTTATCATTCCGATGTTGGCGACAGCGACAGAATGCGACCGAGGCGCACGACACACACTGCTTAGTATGAACTTCTTCCGTTAGTACTTCATATATTAATTAATACTGATCAATGGGTCGCTCGAATCGGACGCGGTCGCGTGTCGCCGGTCGCGGTCGCAAACATCGGAATGCTACCATAAAAAATATCCACAAGTACAAAAAACTTTTATTGGCGAAATATAATTGGCTATGTACTTACTTAAATTAAAACTGCTTCCAGGGTGACTTCGCAGAACGCATTCAGTGTGCTTAATCTGTGCATTTTCATCCATACGTGTGATTTAATTGGTACCTATTCAAATAATACCTGTAAAGATGACATTAATTTCAGCTTCAGTTTCATTTACATCTATCTGTTTTTATTGAAAATAAATTTCTT
>NW_027413053.1:0-26422 GCF_025370935.1 Choristoneura fumiferana
TTTTCACTAACCACAAAGCTTAAGCAGGTAGGTATGTGACTCATTGCTCGAATTTTCAATAATGAAGCAACTAGATAGTTTAGCGACTAAGTTTGTAGACAATGTAGGTAATTTCCTATTATGTACTGCAAATTGTATGTATGTAAATTTTATGTTTTTGTATAAAACATAAATTGGCAAAGTTTGAGATAAGTACTTACAATTCCTTATTTCCGTACTCGATTTTACAACCTAACAATATCACATTACGTAGAATAAGTATCATTTCTATTTTTCATGATGATCAAGGTCGGTAAATGAGTTTGATACTGCATGGCGTGCTGCTCTCTGGTGGCGTGCTGGTCGGCACATGCTGCGGGGCGGGGGGGGGGGGGAGCTGGCGCTGCCAAGAGTGCAGACTGCAGTCAGCGGTATCGGCAATTTTTGAATAAAATATTAGTTTTTTTTTTACAAATAAACAATTTTACTCGCAAATGTGATGAAAAACATTGTATGACGGGCGATACTAGAATTACGAACATCGACTCATTAAAGCCCTCAGTCTTCGACTTCGGGCTTCTAATAGAATCTCGTTCGTAATTCCTCACTTACCACCCTTAAGACACAATGTTGCCATATTCGATTGTCTTACATTGTAGCAGTTTCTGATATTTAATAAGAAAGTACAGCTCTCATTCTTTATCGTAACAAAGTAACCACAAATTAAATGACGGCACCATTTTTTGCAACTGTCACATTACGGGGTCCTATGTATAAGGGCCAGTGTTTTTTTTTTCAATTTTGATTATATATATATTCAGATAGTGGATTAAAAAAACACTGTTATTTAATTATTTTTCGAGTTTTCATTGACGTAAAATGGCCGAACTAGATGCAATTTTAACGTAAAAGGGCTAAACGTACGTTTGATACTTTTACGCGGTAAATCCCGGGGCGGTTTTTTTTTAATCTGTGGGCATAACTGCCATTTAGGTCCTTGTACGTCAAGCGGAACGCCGCTACCCCGATACTACATCGTAATGTGATTGTATTACTTTTTTAAAATTTCTCCAAGTATCTTGGGTAACGTATTTTTTACCAAAGATTTTAAAGTTGAACGCGTATATGAGCCAAAGTACCACATAGATCTTTTTACTGTCTTTTTGAACACAAGTTTATTTCCCGGAAATTCACGTATATGGGCGTATGTACAATAACTTTTAATGAAAAATAAATTTATTCATTGTGGTTTAAGGACAGAGTACTATTAGCTAGTGTGCCAAATTTTAGAAGTCTCGGATACACCATCTCTGAGTTGCGACAGTTTTTGACTTTGAAAGCCCGTCCTGTAAAGTAAGGATTTTACACTTAAGCCCTTATACGTAGGACCCATCGATTACTGACCCAAAGTACTTTAACATGGTACAATTCGTTAGGTATATACAATTTTTTCTTTTTTCTCTTTAGCCGCCTTTAACACTTTTATAAAAGAGACAGTTATTTTAGTTTAACTTCCCGATTCAATCTGCAACATCCTGCTACGCTACGCCGTAGCATTTGTAGCGCTCCGTTAGTCATGAAGTTACAACTACAACTCCTAAAATCATAGTAGGTACTGTAATAGCAACAAGGTGCCAATAGGGCTAAATCTAGGAGAAATATGTATTTGAATTGAGCCATGGATGCATACTCGTACTAAGATTATTTTTTAATTTATTTTAAGAAATCGAATTAGCAATAAATAATAACAGTTTCTAAGGACGTAGGGATTCTGTGATTGCTACCTCAGGCAATAAAAACCAAGAATATATCTTCGTGAGCCCACGCGTACTTTATAAAGAACCAATTAAGGGGCTACCCGAGGTTTTCATCGATTTTTGACAAGTTTTGAATCGTATCTCCTACTTTTGCACTACAGATAGAATTATAAGTCAAACGGCTATCGGTTCTCCAATCTTTTATCTCCATTTTTGTCTACCGGATTTTGAAAAAAAAAAAACTTAATTTTGTATGATTTTTTTAAACATTGTCAAAACACTTATTTCGTATCTCTATTGACGTGAAAGATCTAACATATACGAAATCTACATATTTGGGTTCGTCTTTGATGTCTCTAAAAACTGGTTGAGGGTTTTCATTTGAAACTAATTAACACAAAAGTTATGGCCAGAAAACCAGTTTTTTGGCCTAAAATTGTTCAACTTTGATGCCAAATATCTCGAAAACAATGAACTTTGAAGTAAATATGGGATACTATATTGCTTAAAGCCGTTGTTGTTAATATAATAAGCTACAAAAATCATTAGAAAACTAAGGAACTCAGATCGAAGGTCATTGGGGCATGGGATTAATAACGGCCGAATGTACTTTATAAAGTACTAATTGTTCATTGAATAAAGGATTTTAAGAATTTGGAAATAATATCCAAAATAACAAAGATGGTGAACCACGTCAAGGTCTTAAGGTACTACGTCTGTTAAAAAAAGTTAGGAGTTATAAGGATATATACCAAAGGTAGGCTGCGCGCGCTAAGGTTCGTGAGCATTCCTGCTAATCATCGTCATTCTTTTACATATTACCGGGATTGGCCCCTTTTTCAACATGATGTAGTGGCCCCCCATGCCCGTATCACGAGACGTCCTTTGGTTTTTAATGATTCGTCATATTACATTACACATATTTACTCAGTAAAATTAATATCAGTGCATAACATAGGAAAGGTAAATATAAATATGTTTCGCCAAATTTCACTTAGCAACCAACCTTTCGCCGAAGTTTCATTTGGCAAACTAATCGTTGGCATAACTTTACTTCGCATTTTTCTTATTTCGTAACATTCCTAACATTTTTATAAATTTTACTTCATCACACTTTTAATTGTCAAATAATTATGTAGCAAATTATTGGCTTAGGCAAATAACAAATTGTCAAATAACATTTGGCCATTTTTAATTTGCAATGTTTTACTTCAATTTGATTTGTGCGAGCGAGCGAAGCGAGCGAGCAAGACGGTTCGGAGCAGAAGCGACTTGGATAGTTTAGTTTCAAAAGATGATCAGATGGTCCTTCGATGTTAGGTTTTTTTTTATAGCAGCCAGGATAACTGCCACTAGGAAAGTAGGTTGGATGCCATTCAATATGTTGCTAAATTAAGGTATGCCAATCAATACATTTGACGAAAACATAAATACCCCTTAATAAAATTCCAGCTAATAATTTGCATAATAATAATTGAACACATCATTAGTTGGGAAATGATGTCAGTGCGAAACGTCGAGTAATGTTGAAATAACATTCATTCATTCATTCATTTCGCCTAAATAAAAATAAGGGGTAAATAGTTTGGGAGCAAATAATTTGCTTAATAATTTTCGCCCAAACATTAGGAAATTGTCTAACAATAAGTTAATAAATAAAGAAAAGGAAAATGAGGGACATAATTAGATTGAGCCCTATTAGTTAAATAAAAATTAAGCATTTTCATCGAAACCTACACGCGTTAGGTGTTCTGTTACGATAATAAAAAGGTGTCGTATGGTATGACATCGTATTGGCATATAACTAATATCACGGTCAACCAGAAAACAATCATGTACGTATCATGTCAACAAATGTAGGCTAACCACGCTTTCGTCCGAAGTCCACGATATTACAATGTAAGTTAACCAAACATGTTCTGGTTTTAAACTCTTACGTCAAATATCTATCATTTCTCTCCTGTGAGTCTTAAACACGTTTTGTTAAAAAGACTTCGTGATCTATTTTTGCGAGTCAGCAAAGACGAACACGGGCTGAACTCGTGCGCATTGCACAAGGTCGTTGACCGCTGGCGCAACCGCAGCTAAAGTTGCATCAGCCGACCTTTCTATACGGAACAATGGCTGGCTTCAGCACGGTCCTGACGTTTCCTGAAATTTTTTATTGTTCTATTCTAAAGTCAAGTTCATAAGCTTGTGAGCAAAAATTTGATCAAAAATATCTGAACACGCTTCTACGCTGTTAATAATAGAGTCGTGTTCAGATATTTTTGATAAAATTTTTGCTCACAAGTTTATGAACTCGACTGTATATACTAAAAACAATGTAATAGTTATTTATAGATTTATCATTACTTACCGGGAATGCCCGAAGGTTTACGTTTTTATGGTTTTTTAAATGAAGTATTTATTTAATTAGTTTCTCAATTCCTGATAACGAAAAATGCTATTTAAAATATATTACACAATAAACAAGTAACTGTCCTTTACAAAAATTTAAAAATAATAATGTCCTAAATTTACTGTCTACCTCGTGGACACCCTACCACACATGAATTGTCGAAGGAAAGACATCAAGTGTATCACTTACGCTCTCGTGAATCAACTTTGTTTACTGCGCGAGCGCATTGTAAACAAACACGACCGTATCAGTCGGTTAAAAATAATGTTGACACAGCACCTCATCTTACTGAATTACTTAATGCATTCTATACGCGAGGATAGGATTTTTTATACCTATAACTTTGTTTGGAGAATTGATACTTACAGTAAAAGCTAATGCCATTCGACTCACACCTAGCAAGAACAGGAAACAGGCTATAGGTTTGAAAAATCCTTTCTTAGTGCACCTCTATTATTTATTAAGTCTGCCAAATTTGTAGTCCATTTCCAGCAACTGCATTGTATGTCAGTCAGTCAGTCAACCATCAGTAGATTAGATTAATTAGGTAGGTACTCCTAAATATATGGATAGGTTGTTTCTTACATACATTTAAATAAATTATGTCTCCGTCTGCGAAAATTTCGTTTATAGTTATCCTACGGGAACATTACAAAGGGATACAAACGGGATAGTAACTATTTTATTACCTTTCCGAGAGCTCAAACTATCTTAGTACCCAATTTCATATAAATCGGTTCAGCGGTTTAAGCTTGAAGACGCAACATACTCGTACTTTTGCATTTTTAATATTGAGGATTTGTAAGACTCATATTTTATAGGTATAGGTATACTCTAATCTGGCAAGGCGTCACTATCGTTAAATTTCAGTTATTTTCCTTTCGAAGTACTATTATTAAGTTGTTAATTTATCATCAAATATAATTTACCTTGTATTTTTTCCGTAATTGACTTTGTGCCTTGCCTACCATATATATTTTTCTTATTTTTTACCTTATTCTGTAATATTACCGCGAACTTGCATCAACCAGAGTGCGCAAAAACTATTACATCCCACTATTATTATTTTGTCTTCGTCTGTAATTTAATTAATTATTGACCCTACACAAGATTAACTGCTGATAGAATAAAGCATGCGAAATAAAATCCAAACATGACCTAGTAATCAGATAATGCCCATTGTACTCATAGTCTAGCTAGGATATCGACTTTATATTTCAAACAGTACGAGTACCTACCTGACGTTTGGCTCGAAATCTGATGAGTTAAAATTAGCAGACATAGCCGACACTGACCAAATCTTTGCAGATGCATTCCAGAGAAACACGATCCCAAAACAGTGTGTACTACGAATTGAACGATGTGAGGTATTCGGTAAAATTTCACTTAGATTCTCATACACTGAAGAGATCAAGGTCATGTTCTATATTTCGTTGCGTTCAGACGCAGTAATGGAATGTTGAAAGACAATTGGTGCGGTGACGCCGTGAGCGACATAGTCACGCACGTGAATGATGTAACATCATGCAGACTTACACGAGACGAATTGTTATTAAAGAAACATTTGTGTACCTATTCATCAACCAGAGATCTGATAAAAAAAGATACGCTGCAATGAGTCCCTGAGCTGTAGGGAACGGAAAAGGAAGTGCACGAGGCGTAATTACGTAAATAAGGTGTGAAACACTTTACATTCAAATTGCAAATTTTTAGCCATATAGAAGCTCAAAAAAGGGTCAGGTTTTAGCTACAACTACTTGTTTTCCTACGTTCTAGACTTGGCTGTTCATAAGATTTTACTACCTAGTTTTTCATCATCATCATCATCATCGTTAGTCGTCCGTCCACCGTGCCTCAGGACGCCCTACACTACGTTTTCCCGTCCGTGGTCTCCATTCGAGGACTCGTCTGCTCCACCGTTCATCGGTCCTGCGACAGACGTGGCCAGCCCAACGCCACTTCAGCGAACTACTTAATTCTTTGAGCAACGTCGGTGACTTTCGTTCTTTGTCGGATAATGAGATTTCGGATTTTATCCTTCAAAGAAACCCCTAGCATGGCTCCCTACCTACTTTTTACAGGCAAATTATGTCAATCAAGACTTTGCATGTTATTTATTAGGTACCTAGGTATAGAATGTTTTTGTTGAGATGAGATTTCACTTACCTACTTCAGCTACTTCCTTCCAGAAGCCGGATTGATTTAAAATTTGGTGCAGAGATATTATATGTAGCTTGGATCAATACACTCAGCGCAGTCAACAAAAACACCTGCTGTAAGCAAAACAAGCTTGTATACCACATGAATGAATGAAACATTGCATGAAAAGTTATACCTACTCGTAAATTCACTCCTAAAATAACTGATTGATTCAGACGTTACTTTGCGGAGGTCGAATCTCAACGAACTACAACCTCTTACCTCGCAGCTCATTGTGGTAACGATGGAGCAAGGTAAAAAGTTTATAGTTCACTATAGTGATTACCCGCGGCTTCGCACACGTAAATCATTAGATCCAGCAGCTGAATTTAAATTTTGGGATTTTAAAAAATTCCCGTGGGAATTCCCGAAAATGAAATAGTAGGTAGTTTTCATTGACGTTTCATTTAAAACAATCATGTCAAATTTCATGACTCTAAGCCCAGCGGTTGTTGTTTCAAGATTTTATCCCTATCCCGTGGGAATATCGGAATTAAAAGTAGCCTATGTTTTATTCCAGATGTGCAACTATATCTAATACCATATTTCATCCAAATCTGTCCAGCCGTTTCAGCGTGAAGGAGTAACAAACATACTCACTCACTCACTCACTCATAAACTTTCGCATTTATAATATAAGTAGGAAAGTAGGATTAGATACTATTCCTATTCTATTGTGAATAGAGATTGCTTTTACTTGGTTTTCCGCTTATTTTTTTCAAAGTCCCGAGCTGTTTCCCAGACCATCGTTATCATTGCAAAAAGCCAATTAGTAATCGATACTCGGAGTCATCAGAGCGTGCACTTTTTCAGCAGAATTCAGTAAAGAAGATAATCGTCGTTATTTTTCATAGCAGTGAGCAAATCGGCCAAGGTCCCTGGCAGAGGTTGCTAACACGTGCTGAGTGTCCAACTGAACACGACTCGTGTTAGTGTTTTGTTTAAGTCGATAAATTAATTATCATTTGGGCTTTTTCAAATAATGCTATCCCAGAATCCTATCGTAAGAGAGAGCCTTATGACCTACTCGTAAATGTACAAGTAAACTATTTCAGCAGATGGTTGATTGTTATTATATTGAATTACGCTGTGGTTTAGTACAGCGGTTCTTAACTTTTTTGGCTGGCAACCCAGTGTAAATATATTTGCAGGCCGCGACCCTGAAATACTTACCGCTAAAATGTACGTCGAAGTAAAATAATAAAAAATAACAACAAATATTTTTTGCGAGGCTTCCCAACACCGCCCGCGACCCGTAGTTAAGAAACGCTGGTTTAGTATGTAATTTACCAACGAAGGACCATTAAATGTTTATAGCAACATTAAATTAATTATTCTTATATATCATCATCATCATCATCATCATCAGCCCGAAGACGTCCACTGCTGGACAAAGGCCTCCCCCTTAGAACGCCACAATGAACGACAACTTGCCACTTGCATCCACCGGTCCTATACAAAACCCGGTCTTATATAAAACTACCTAATAGACAAAATAAAAATAAATAGTATCTTTTAAAAAATCTAAAGCAAATATGTGAACTATTTTTTCTTAACCAAAAAAAAATTCAAGTCGCTCTTTCAATTACGTAACTACAATATGAGATTTTTAATGTCGAATCGTTGTTTAGAATTCTAACCATCGCATCGTAACAGTACCTATAATCCTCTCACTATGTCATCAAAACAGAAATATTAATGAGTATGTACTAATTGAATTAGAAATTAAACTGAATACAAAGTAGATCACTGGTCCATCTGTCAATTAAAATATAGTTTAAGCGTAGTTTGTTTAGATTAAAAACTCGTGCAACCACTTTTAAAGTTTTTGACTGGTGGCCGAAAGGGGAAATCAAAAGTAAAAGTTGTCTGATAATGTTGTCTTATGGTTTGACAAGAAAAAATCTAATGCTCTCCGAGTAAGAGTTTGAATATATTATTTCAAACTTCTCTGAAAAAAGAACTTTTTACCTACTTATAACACATAACTTTCATGCGCTTTTACCCGACTGCCCGAAGGAGGGTTATGTTTTTCGAGCGTATGTATGTATGTATGTATGTGGGTATGTATGTCCATTTCTTTGGTCCTCGCTGCAGCCTAAACGGCTGGACGGATTGTAACATATGAGGTATCATTGGATTCGTCATAACTGTCGGAGTGACATAGGGTATATAATATTTCAATATGGCGTCTGCGAAAAAAAATATGGCGAAGGAATAAAAAAATATATTTTGTATTGTAACAATATGGGTATCAAATGAAAGCTAATAATTAGCCCATTCTAAATATATACGGGTTATAATACTTTTAATCTACTATTTTCACAGAAATATCAAAAAAGTATAAAATAAAAAACATTAAATTTAAAAAATCAAAAAAAACCCGACTGCCTTAAAAACTAAAAGGAAGAAAATAAGTCTAGTGGTCTAGAACTCTGTCAAGAAGCTCACAACCATTCAAATCGTAACCAGCTCAAAAAATCTTGGTAATGGGTCCCGACTGTTGAACCTTAAATGAGCTTCTTGACAGAGTTCTAGACCACTAGACTTATTTTCTTCCTTTTAGTTTTTAAGGCAGTCGGGTTTTTTTTTTTTGTATAATTTAGCTAAAATAATAATCATCTTCAACCTTATAATTCAGGCAAATAAAGAGAATAGAGGGATTCACGCAAAATGTGTAGATTTTAATGGATGAAATTGATCTAGGTTAAGTACTGTCTAGTCGTTCCCTTATGACTTATGACTGAGGATTGTCGTCATACGGGTGGTCTTATCTTGGAAGCATTATTTGTTATCATCGGCTTCTGTCCATGGCGGCCCTGAGTACAGAGCTAAACTGAATTGGGATAAGTTTGAAGTAGGCTTAGTGAATTAAGATGACAGCATGACAATGGAGGAGAAACGTCCATGGTTACGTACGATTAATGGGATTTTAAATAAATAAAATAAATATCATGGGACACTTGACACCAATTGACCGCATCCCAAACTAAGCAAAGCTTGTAGGTACTATGGGTACTAGGCAACAGATAAACATACTTTATAGATAAATACATACTTAAATACATTCAAATTCAAATTCAAAAATCTTGATTTCCACCAAAAAAAAGTGAAACCGAATATAATATAAATACATATTAAAAATCCAGAACAAACATCCAATTATTCGACAACAAATATCTGCCGCGGCCGGGAATCGAACTCCGGACCTCAAGCTTCGTAATCAGTATGTTTATCCGTAATCTTTTTGGAAAATGACCGGAGTATGTGTTGCAAGAGGTTCTCTGATTTTTCGCCGACTTTATTTACCTAACCTATAGGGTTCTACAGGATAGTCCTGAAATATATCCTGAATAGTTAAGTTTACGAAAAAATTGTTCGTCCACATAAAACAGAAAATGAATCTTTTGGCAAAGATATTTTCGGCGAAAAGCCAGCAAACCGTTGCAAGGTTATTAATTAACCATTTATCCGGAAAAGGCAGCTTTGTAGCATGCATGCCTGCGCATTGTGGATAAAAGTTCAATATACAACTTATGATTATTATAACAAATGGAGTGATTTATTACTGTAATTTGCCGGAAGCAATTATAGTTGAACAATATCAATCACTCGCGTTGACGCGTCAAGACATGTGACCTGCAGATTAGATCCGTCACTTTATTCCTTCCTAATACCAGTCATCTCTGGTTCACCTTAAAAAAAATACAGACCAGGATTGGACACCAATGGATTTGTTGTTTAGCACCGATGTCACTATAAGTGGGGATTTTATGAAAGAATGAAACATATATAAATAAATAAATACATACTTTTAATTACATTATTTAGAGCAATATACAGGTCCAACTAAAAAAAAGGTATAATTAGGTACAATAAAATTAAATAAGCTAAAACTATAATAAATCTAAAAATGGACTGCGGCATGACCAAAGACTGATGCAAGACTGATGAGCGAGGAAACTGCCAGCTCTTCGGTCTCCTAAGTGGGGATTAAATTAACACTGTCAATTAAGTGAACAGGTGGACCTTTTTTGAAATCATGCTTGTGAAAATACCTTTGGCCATTGATAACAATATATGTCGATTCTGAAACACGAAGGAGTATTAGAAATTATAATCCTGAATTTTCTATGAAACTGAATTTATATTTACAGGATTTTTTATACTTCATACCTAACCAACTAACTAATATAACTAACCGCATGCCACAAAGTGCTTCTTGAGGCACTGCAGCTAGATGTGGCTAGGTTCAAATTACGTTTTGATCATACTAGAGTACCTACCTTTCAAGTTTCTATTGTGTTCACTATTCTAGGAATAGTCTTTACAATTAGGTATACTTACATATATCACTTCACCACATATTGCATACGAAGAACACATTTCATTAAGTTTTATATTTTCTTGAGTAAAAGAACAATAAAATAAATACAACTGTCATATAAATATAAAATGACCTAAACATTGATGTTCTTTGGGAAAACAAAAGGTATTGCAATTGCTAATATTTTCCCATCGTATTTTGTCGGAAAAGTTCGTGTTTATCATGCTTTCTCAACTAGCGTACTGAAGTTTGCTGAAGCTAATTGAGAAAGCAAGATAAAAACGAACTTATCCGACAACATACGATGGAAAAACATTAATCACTAGATCTGCTGTAGGTACACGTTTACGCGATATGTAAAAGCTATTGCGTAAAACGTATCAACATATTTACATATAATAAGTAATGAAGAGGTAAACTTTGTTTGTTTATTTGTATGCAGGGGGTAATCTCTGGAGCCATTAAACCGATTTAAAAAAATCTTTCATATATAAGTAGAAAGCTATATTATGCCAGATAATACAATTCTTTTTTTTCCTAAGAAAGAATTTTATTTCTACAGGACGCGATCAAAGTTGCGGAGTACCGTCCTCAGCGGCTGGAGTCTAGTGTACATTAATAATCATGTTTCCGTCTCGAATACCGGTATTACCGGCCCAAAATAGTTTAATTTCTTCCGTATCATAAAATTTCCTTGTCATCTGCGATACCTCGATACATTTTATGTTGTAGGATTCGCCATTACACATTCAGTTCCTTCTTTCCCACGGGCGCTCTGGGCTCGTGCTCAGTACTCCATTAAAAAGGGGCCCCGCAAATGGACCCTTCATACGTGAAAACATATTTTGGGAATATAGATTTCAAGGCCCCATTCACACCCTTCCGTACATCATCTCAATCAATTTCACGACAGAAACTGCGTGATGAACTCAGTGCTGGCTAGAGCCCTTGATTAAGGTAGAGCAAGATTACCGCTTCCGCGCCTCTCAATTTTTTTTAATTTGCACTGGAAACTGGTAAATTGCGCCCCTTGCTTTTGGCGCCTACAGCGCCCGCTCTTTTTGCTCTACCCCAGGGCCGGCGCTGAATCACGTAAGCGGCAGAGATATCCATTTTAATTGCGAACCATTTACAACAGTTAAAGAGTTTCTATGACTAATGACTTAGTAGTCACCATTTCCCTTGGCATTTATCTCTAATTAAACCTAATTACGTTTAATTTGCCATCACGCGAGGGAAACAGCCGCATGTTCAAAGACGAAAAGTGGGGTCACAGGGAGCATTGGGTCAATCATTATGTGATTGAGAAGAAAAGGGGACAAATACGGGTCAGTCTACTAATTGAGTCAAACAGTAATGTTAAGAAGTTGCATCTGCTTCATAATAAGTATGGAAGTTGATTATAATAAAAAGGTTCCATTCTGATTCAGTTTCCTTACCTACCTACCTACTCGTAAATTTTGTCAGACTCACAGACGGAAACCACTTTCAGCTTAGAAAGCATTTGTTATTACAGATCTAAATGACTTTACCTAATTAGGTAGTAGGTACATAATTTATAGGCACCTAGGCCGTTTATTAAATTAGAGTGCCTATTTTAGTACTAGATTAGTAGACCAAAGTATTGAGTGCAAGGGCACATCGAGTCAAAGTCGGCGATTATCGGCAATTTTGCTGACCACTTTGCCCTTAATAACCGATTATTTATCCCGATATAACTTTTAGTTATTACCTATAAATAGCAAGGAGATCGCTAAATTATAGCGAAGTGCGAAGGCTGGGATGGTAGCTACACCGTGTTTTTGTTTATTTCCGTTAACTTCGGCAGACGACTCAGTTCATTGATATGAACTACCTGATAATTAACTTTTTCGTCAACTTGAAAAATAAATATTTTTTCATTGCATATAATAACTTCACAGTCATTGTCAATAGTATAATTGTAAAAAAAAACTTGACAGATGACATTGACGTTACTGACACATAAGGAGACATCAAAAAAATCCACATGTTTAGCTAAACTTTCATTTGCTAAATATCAGTGAGTTAAAAGCAAGTTAGTTATGGACTTTGAAAAAACGTCATAAATTAAGGACCTTTACGCTGTTTTACTGCTAATAATTAATTATCTTAACTCTTGATTATCTTTTATAAAGGGAGAGTAAAGCCATTGACCCATAGACTGTCCTCTTAAAATTAAGGAAATTAAAAATAACATGATGTAGTCTGAAATAATAATTGAGGGGACATACATATGTATAGTGACCACACGGGTGTGTCAGGTTCCTCATAAAGAAAGAAGTTGTCAAGGAATATTGTGTGTGGAAAGTTCCCAATCCCGTTTGCTTGCGTGAGGTAACGGCCCGTCCTCTATTTGAGATATTTCAACAGTATAACGTCCATTTTGCAGGTGCTATTTGGTGGCACTGTGCAAGGTCCGCCCGGATTGCTACCACCATCTTGCTTTTGCCGAAGAGGCCTAGTTTCGCAACGCATCTGCAATACCCCTGGTGGCAGATGAGGTATCTCACTTAGAGACCCACTTGCTTTTGCCAAGTCGAATAAAAAATATATGAGCGAGGACGAGTACCATCAATACATTGATGACGATAATTTATACACGCGAAATCCAACGACCGCGAATAAATGGTAAGCAAATAATATGATATCAATATCCCATTAAGGTTATTGTCAGGAAGCAGTGACAATTCCGTGAATACCAATAAAATACCTTGATCATTATTTCGATCTTTCCGTAAACATTGTTAAGGAATTTGTTGGTGGAAATTAAAATAGGTAATACCGACTACCGTTCCCTTTTGGCAAAGGGACCTAAGTAACGTAAAGTTATTAAATTGACGTAAACATCTTTTCTTACTTGATCATCTGCAGCTACTTATCTTGTTGTTAGAGATAAATACTTACATGGAACAGATAACCGTTGGCGGAGAAAAGTCCTCGAATGGCGACCATGAACCAGTGATGTAGCGTGTTTGTGTGTGTGTGTGTGTGTGTGTGTGTGAGTGTGTGTGTGGTGGATGTCGGTGTATTTGTATTGTATAGTGTTGTGAAGTGTGACTTGGCAGTGTGGACGGCGCATTTCGTGTCTAGTTTCTGGTTCTGTTGCCGTTGTCCGCGTTGCAGAATTTAATTTATAATATTTATTAGTTTGACATTTGGAGACCTTATACATCTCCATTTCTTTATTTTAATAATTATTATTAGTTTTTGACCTTGGAGGCTTTTTACACCTCTGAAGATTGTATAATTTAATTAATTTAATTAGTTTACTTTGACATTTAGAGACTATATACATCTCTGAATTATTTAGATTAGGAATTTTATTATTAACATAGGGACTTTATACATCCCCTTGCTGTATAATAATTTTATTATTAACTCAGGGACTTTATACATCCCCTTGTTATGTTTAAGGCTGTATATTGTTAAGCTTATGGATTTTAAACTTTTATATTTTTAGTTTAAATTCTAGTCACAGGCTCGCGACGTCGAAGTTCCCAAGACGATCCCATAGAGCTTATGGGAACGGAAGCAATACCATGCCCTCGGTACCGCTCTGCTTTCAGAGCATGACATGAGTGCGTGTGAGCTAACTTTGGGGGCGGCAGACGTGAACTTGCCTTCGAAATCCAAAAGCTTAATGGTTACTTGACCTGAAATGTATATTTCAGAACCAAATTATTGTTATTATTATTTTAAAATTTATGACGGTGGAAGCATTCTACACTTCCACTGAACGTAGATATAGTTTAGATATAGTTAGTGTTTAGTATTGTAACTAAGGGACCCCATACATCCCTGTATTTCTTTTATTATTATTTTTTGTATTTTTTTTTCTTTAATTGTATAATATAGTTTTTAAGTATTTTATTTGTAATTATATTTTTATGAAAAAATGACTTTCTGCCAAGTTTCTTGCGGCGCATTCTTCTTGGCAATGATGGTCTTTCCGAAAGCGCTGGTAGTTTAAAAAAATGACGTGTAAAAGTGCCCATTGCGGCCTATTTACTGAATAAATCATTTGAATTTTGAATTTTGAATTTTGAATGTAATTCCGCACATGAATTTCGAAAAACTCAAAGGTGCGAGCCGGGGTTCGAACCCACGACCCTCTGCTTGAGAGGCGATAGGTCAAACCACTAGGCCACCACGGCTTTTTATAGTTTTTTTTTTTTAGATCTTGGTTTTTTTTTTAATGGATAAAAAAAATTAAATGCCAAGAAAGATAAAATTACCCAGTATGTTCACAATTTCAAGGGCCCTTAAAAAAATAAAATCACATAAAAAAAAATTACCGTTTGGCTTTTAAAAACTTGCTCTATCTATCAGGTAGCTACTCTGAAAATTTCATTTTATTATTCATAAGGCTTCAATCAAAAAATTTAAATCTAAATGTGGTAAGTGCAACATTTTAATTTACATGACGATCAATGCAAGCAAAGCAAAACCTTTCTAAATAAATTTCGTTCTAATCACGCACTGGCCATCAATAGAAAAAGAACAAAAAACAAAAGACGGTTGACGCATGAGAAAATTTTCACGTTGTTTGGTCATCGTTGTTATTTTTCAATAATTTAAAAATTGTGTTTTAATACTGCTAATTGTTCGTTTCCCTAATCATTTTGGCTATTCATATGGACTTTGACTTGCATTACGATTTGGATTAGTGTTATTACCTGGAATCGACGACTTGGCATTAACTGGACTTGAGTTTGCGTGTAAGTGATCATGTTTACTTCACGTGACTACGCAGAAATGCATTACTATTACGGTTATGCTAGGGGGAATGCGGTGGATGGATTCCCAATTCGCAGTATAGTTACCTGCGAATTGGGAATCGCCGTTTTCTGTAATCTACGCCTTTGGCTATTTCCAGTTATGTCAAATTTGTCAAAATGAATCTAACATATAGTCGAATTTTTCCAAGGCCTATAAAGTTCTTTTTCTCTTTCTTTCGCGACAGCGACATCAATTCCGCACAGCATAAAGGATCACTAGAAAATCTCCAAAAATATATCATCATCCCAGCCTATATACGTCCGCTGCTGGGCACAGGCCTCCTCTCAGAACAAGAGGGCTTGGGCCATAGTTCCCACGCGGGCCCAGTGCGGATTGGGAACTTCACACGCACCATTGAATTGCTTCGCAGGTTTCCTCACGATGTTTTCCTTCACCGCAAAGCTCGTGGTAAATTTCAAATGTAATTCCGCACATGAATTTCGAAAAACTCAGAGGTGCGTGCCAGGGTTCGAACCCACGACACTGCTTGAGAGGCGATAGGTTAAACCACTAGGCCACCACGGCTTTATTATTATTATTTTTTCTTAAACCGCTTCTTAAATTGCTTTACCGATTTAATTTTCAGTGTGTACAATTTCACCCGAATCGAACTACATAGCTACAGGCTCGAGTGACAGGACGGTCCGTGTTTGGGATTGCCTCACAGGGAACCAAGTGCGGATTATGACTGGACACAAGGTCAGTGAATCGGTATAAGCACATACCTAGTACTGTTGAACATTTCATATAGCAACAGCGATACGTTTGTAGCGATAATACGAATTAGGTATTATCGCCAGGCCAGACCAGGCGTATAAGTTGTTCTAACTTATCTTATCCTCTTATACGCAGGGGCTTTTTTAGGGTTCCCTACCTGAAGGTATTACTGTCGCTAAGGAAGATACAGTCCACGTTTGAACCCATGACCCTCTGTTTGAGAGGCGATAGGTCAAACCACTAGGCCACCACGGCTTTTTTCAAAAGTTTACAATGTCATTATGACAACAAAATATATATAAGTATATAATATATTATTTTAAAATGAGAACTACTCCATGAATTTTTTGTTCCAGAACCACCAAGTATTGGCGAAATGGTTGGCCAAATATACACACTAGATAGTCCTTAGGCGGCATGAAAACGTCCCAAAAAAATATAAGCCAACTGTTGGCTTATTTATAAGTCATTCCCCCCCCCCCTCAGTCTGCATTGTGACACCGTAGGTGACGTATGCGGAGCGCGCAATACAAAAGCGCCTCAATATGACTAAATGCGCCGTAAAAGTGTGCCGCAATTATAAAGGCAGGATTAAAAACCCTAATAACGTGACTTTCCATCGGTAAGTACTCCAGAATCCATAACATTTCGTAAGAAAAGATTAAATTATTTTGGTTAGTATTGTTTGACATTTTTTATAGGTGATACCAGTTTTCAGTGCAAAATTCCCCACAATTCAGTCAAAATCGTATTGAAAAGTTTGTATTGGGCACAAAACCGAAATATATCGATTTCACGCATCAACCTGAACAGTTTTTATTTTTAATCGATTTGAGAAAATGACGAATCTAATTAATGTTCTTTGATATTTTAATGAATATTTGCACCATCTAATTGAGCTTTATTTTATTCTGTATTTATTTGAGATTGATAAGTAAGCTGTAAACAAATACATATAATGTGGGAGTTAAGGTCATAAAAACTGGAATTTAATAATGCAATCAATACTGAATTCGCAAAAAGTCAGGTGTTTCGTACAAACGTTCATAAGATGAATATAAATTCAAGATTATGAAAGATGATATATTTAGTTTGATAGACTGAACTACCATATGCAATTTGATTCATACTTTATCGGTCTTCAGAATACCTATAGATCCTGTATTTAAAAAGGCATGGGTGGACATTGTAAGAAAAAGTCGGAGAGAAGACCTTTGGCTGCCTGCAAAATCAGCTGTCATATGCTCCGAGCATTTCAAAAAAAAAAAATGATTTTGTGGATAGTGAAATGCGTCGAAGATTGAAAAAAGAAGCAACTCCGTGCAAGGTATTAAACGGTTATAACTTTAAAGCAGTGACGCTAGCGACAACTATACCGTGTAGCCCTCATCGAGAAGCTTTCGGCATTCCATTGGAACTAACCGCTCACCCGGACAAGAGATATCGTTATTAAGCAATCAAATTAAGATGGTTTTTTTTGGAATCTTTTTGTATTTTTTATTTCAATTCAAATTTTTTACTTTTACGGTCATCCCGTAAAACCTTAATTGAAAATATAAACTGAAATATAGATGCACAGAAAAACCAGCTGCCAGTGCCAGTGCTGGTCTTATTTTTCTGGTTTTTCTGTGCATCTATATTTCAGTTTGTATTTTCAATTTAGGTTTTACGGGATGACCGTAAAAGTAAAAATTTGGAATTGAAATAAAAAATACAAAAAGATTCCAAAAACCAATCTTAGTGTTTGATGTATAAAAAAATATATTTTAATTGAACTATTGAATAAATAATTTATACAAAGTCGATAACTTATTTACTATGTTAAATTAAACATTAACATTTGACTGTCGTGGCGCTAGGTGCTACTTATTCAAATCGATTGTTTGGAAAATAATCTTTACAATGCACGTGCTCGGAAAGTGCCTCTTGACAACATATAAATAGAAAATTGGTGATTCCTGCACGCATCCACAAGTGTGCAGTAAAGTTGTATGGATTTTACTTACCGCACTTGTGCGGTAAAGTAACTTTTTAAATTGCCAAATTATGTCCAAACTATTGTTAAAAAAATAAGTCTAAAGAGTCGTTATAGTTAGGCTTTGAACAAATAAGAAAACGTTTGATGCAACCAACTGAATATTTACTGATAAGATAATACAGATTAATCGCGACAGAAAAGAGAACGTTATTTTTTTTTTCATGTAAACTCGTATTTTAATTCCGTCTAAAGTTATGAAAAAAAGGAAATAAATTCTTGAGTCCAATTCGGACCGTGCGACGTCAAGCGCGCGCACTCGAAAGTTAACCAATGAGCTTCCAGTGCGCGCGCACGACGTAGCACGAACCAATCATGGTTACCCGTTCGCGCCTGTCATGAAACCCCGCCAAAGTAATGTCCATAAGTTCAGTCCGGTGAATTAATTTTTGATGAGTAAATTAAAATGAAGAGTTTAAATGATGAATTTATATCTGACTTTACGCCGCCTTACGTCCTTCACGAAGCACATAATATTGTCAGTGACAAACTCAATGCTGAACAAAATACGTGAACTATAATATACATAACTAAGTTAATAAACATCTTAAATTGATAGAATAATCTACTTCTACACACATGGATATTATAACATCTACCGGTATGTCTTATTCTTATTTATTTGCTTTTATCTATTAGAATTAGTGAACCAATTTTGATTAATTTACAGTTCCAAAGCTAAAAATCTCAGATTTACGGTAACTTTTTGTTAACAGCTGGTAGATTAGATACATAATACATATACTTGATGATAATTAACTATTACACGGATTTATTCACGGGTTGCACTGATATTTAGCATTATAGGAGCGTGCAGGAGATAAGGACTAGCCAATATAAGTGTGGAAAATGTCAAGCAAAAAGGGCTAATAAACAAAGTCTCCTTTACCTATCATTAGTAGCTGTAGCTGTTCTAATCTTCTGAGTCAATGATTGTTATGAAAGTTGGTTTAATAAAGTGTATACGTTAACGATTTTGGTTTGGCGTGCATATCGGTATGTATATCTACTGCCTGCTACTGTAGTAAAAGGAGTATGGCAAATAAATGATGTAGTCACTGCCTCGATTTTTTTCCTCGCTTAATGCATTGTAAAACGTTGTATGATATACGTGTCAAAAGTAGGAAATTCCCAACTCGTGCCGGCTCAAAACACTCGCTTCGCTCGTGTTTCAAGTTCTCCGCCACTCGTTGGGAATTGCCTACTTTCCGCACTTGTATCATAAATAACTATTAATACTTAATAAGAAAATTGTAATATTATTGAGTTTAATATTCACGAATAAAGCATAATACTGTCTGAGCGGTAAAAAATGCGGCTCTCAAATGTATGCCTAAAAGGTAATTTTGTACACAGTGGGATAAAAAGTTTTTTTAGTTTTATTTATTCATTTTTTATTTGATTACATTCGCCATTATTTTTACTAGCGTCTATCGCACTCTAATAATTTTCCCCCAATTTTTCGGACATTTTGCACGCACACAGTGACAACCGGATTGACGTAACGCGAGCGTACGATGAAGCTGTCAAGTGGTCGCCGCGCACACAAGCAAAAAAAAGTTGGGACGTTTTGATTGAATGGCATTGTTTCCTACTGAGACTCTATCTAGTGTGTATATAATCAAAGGGCCAAATGTTGGCCAAACAATAAATTATTGATTTTTAAATGTAAACTGCCAATTTTTACGTACTTTAAATGAAATACTGACTTGTACTTACCTAAAGAAGGATATTCCTTCCGAAACCTTAGTGTTACGGTGGCTGCTTTCGCAATTTTTAAACGCACATTGTGGCATTTATCACGTCCGCACGTTGGCTGTGGTTGACGCGTACTGTCAGAAATAAGAGCACAAATTTATTTTGTGCTCTTATTTCTCTGGCCGTTTTCAGAGCTTTCAGGTTGAATGTAGTACTAATTGTTGATCGGAGCAACTGAGCAACAGAGTAGACCAGCGAGACTCGCAGCTTGGCAGTCTCAATGTAAAAGGTCTCTTATCCATTACACCGTATCATACCATGACCGTAAGTAACAGCAACGTGTCAGGCAAAATAGTAGATTGTTGCACCAAGCAGAAAGTTATTTATTATTGCACCGAGTGCCGATTTGGAGCCCGAGCGTCAGCGAGGGCTTTAAAAAGCACGAGGGCAATATAAATTACTTAATGCACTAATCTGCTTTTCTTTCAACTATTACAGCAGGGCTACTACGAATACTACGAAACTCGAATTTCGTGTCGTGCGGTCCCTCTGACAGTTACACTGTTTGATACGAGAGCGAGAGGGACCGCACGACACGAACTTCGAGTTACGAGTTTCGTAGTAGCCTTGCAGGAATAGTACCTAGACGAAAAAAAAACTCATGCCATCCTAAACAATTAATAGGAAAGAAATGTCACTACTCCATTTATTTTAACATTTGAAACTTAACGGTAAAATTTGCACATGTTTTTAAATGAAACAACGAAACTATTTATTCAGGGCTACTACGAGAACGAAACCCGAAACTCGAAGTTCGTGTCGTGCGGTCCCTCTAAAGCCCGTTCCACAGTTAGGACTATTATCGCGAGTCAGCGCAATGGCTGCGATACGCGAACGCTAAGTGTAGAGTTCAAGTTTCGGCAATATCTTTGCGCGTTTGCGCGCTTGTTCCCGAAGGTCGGTTTTTGGTCCCGGCGTCATCCAAGGAGCGAAAGCTAAATTAGACGCGCCAACGGCATATGACTCCACACTCGCAGTCCGCGACCGAGTGTTTGGACCTGCACCGTCGTTGTGAAATTGGTGAAAAATCGATTACGATGGATACTTGTCATCCACCAACTTCGTTTTCTCCACCGTTTCTTAATTTGCGTTTTATTTTTAATATGTACATAGTTGTAGTACGCTAACGCGCATAAAGTTAGGGACGCAGCAACAGCTACTTCAACGTCCATTTCATTTAACGTTGCGAACATAACTGTGAAAATACCGCGAACCATTGCGAGTGTAGAGTCGTTGTTAGAGCGCGGCAAGTTCACAATCCGCGAAAGTTTTTACCGTGATCCGCGGACTAAGTGTAGGAGCGCAAGTCTATACAGCCAAGTCTAATACGGTATCACAGGTTACTCTACGAGAGTTGAGTAGCGTGGATTTTTTCTACGATACGAACTTCGAGTTTGGAGTTTTATAAAATTACAGGCGCTTATAGCTTAAGAACAAAGATAGGCATAAAATTAAATTAAATAAATTAGAGAAAGCGTTTTTTTTTTCCAGTTCACATTTTTGAGAAAGCATAAGAAGTCTTCTTAAACCTTTTGTGATTTTTTATTAACACTGCAATTGTCGAAGTTAAAGATATCATACTCAGCCATTATTGTCTCTCCTTCCTCTTGTAATGAATAATGTATTTTGTCGGAAAAGTTCGTTTTAAAGCCTGACCAGAAATATATGACTATTCGCCATGTTGCGGAATTTCATTGGAACTAATTTCTTACACTGGCAATAATTTTAATGATTGTCAGTGTCACTGTGGCGGTTTCTTTGAACAATAACAAAAAATGCCCAAAACGATTCGTAGTCAACAACGGATCATTGTAAATAATGTTTATAATAAACTACTGGAAAAAAACGCTTGGGGAATAAAACTATTTCGCTACAAAACCTTTTCAAATTAACATCGGAGCTAACAGGTAAACGTTGTAGACAAGTCAAGATGTCATTGTAGTCTGGTAAAAATAAGCAGTAATTATAGTTATTAATAAACTTTCTAGGTATATCGGAGTCATCGATTACGCGAATTACGAAAGAAGGTCGTTCCTCCTCAGGTTTTAGGTCGCCAAAGGAAAAAGAAAGCATTGTTCCGAGTATACTAATAATAATAATTTAACGTTTATTTCAGGCTCTAGTCCCATATACTTCGTGTTAGTTACAGTCTTATAATGATAATGTAACTAAACTATTGCCATATAAATAAGAACAATAGCGCCCTCTTGACAATAGTCATATATTTTTGGTTAGGTATCTTGATACGATGAAAAAACATTATTCACTAGATCTATAAGCAGGTAACTGACTATCCTACTAATCCTACTTATTATATTATAATTATAAATGCGAAAGTTTGTGTGTGTGTGTGTGTGTATGTTTGTTACTCCTTCACGCTAAAATGGCTAGACGGATTTAGATGAAATTTGGTACGTAGATAGCTGGACATCTGGAATAACACATAGGCTACTTTTTATCCCGATATTCCCACGGGATAGGGATAAAATCTAAGAAATAATAACCGCTGGGCTTAAGAGTCATGAAATTTGGTATGTAGATAGCTGGATGTCTGAAATAACACATAGGCTACTTTTATTCCAATATTCCCACGGGATAGTTGTTCTTAACACAACACCTCAATGAAGATTACGATATAAATTTTGGGATTTCCCACAGGAATTTTGTAAAATCCCGGAATTTCAATTGTAACTACCAGATCGAATAGTTTACGCGTACATAGGCATTATAATCTGAAATTCGGGAAAAAGGTGGGAGTAGGAGAGTGCATTTGGCTAAACCATGTGTAAACATTTTGTTTGTTATTTATTTACGCATAAGCACTTAAATTATAAATACAAAACATTATCTACAATGGCAGTGCTCGCATCATCCATTACAACTCATATTTTTGCAGATTACATAATTTCTACCACAATATTAAAAATCCTAGGTAGTCGACATTTCTTATGAATTAAGTTATTTATTTTCAAAATACACACTTAGTTTATTATTTTTGAAAAGTTTAAAAGGAACATAAAATGCTTTGTGTATTGAAGGTATGTACAAAGGAAGGCACAGCTAGAATATCACAAACATATTAAAATATTACAATGGGTAAATGTAACTAGTTATATATACGTACTATGGCACTTGTATTAATTGTAGGTATGCTTGAAACATTTCACCAAGGTTTAGTTACTTATTCGATTCTACAACTGTGTGATTTAAGTCAGATAAAATCACATATAAATATATCAGGAATATCATGCGATAATATTTAAAAAAATGGTACAGATCAATTTAAAATAAAATTAAATAATGATTTAAAACATTTACATTATAAACTCTACTTACGATATCAATTCTTAACTATTAAGTAAGCGAGCTTTGGTGTTTTTGGCGAATGTTACCCTATCTTAAAGAAAAAGGAACGCTATAATATTATGGGTACGTACGGAATCAGTAAAAGCTTCCAGCTAAGACCTCAGAATATAACTTCAGAAATTCAAACTGTAGAAATAATTAATGAAATACATATTTAAAATGCGGCTAAGTTATCCTATATTCCTAATGTTAAACAAATCATATTGTCGTTCCAGCCTACTTTTACTTGATAAAGAATAAAATTAATTTGAAAAGTAGAACATCTGAATGTTTTATATCATAAATAAAAAATTGAAATTATCACGAATATAATGTTAAAAATCATAGCCAGACAGAAATTACACGGCTCACGACTCAAAACATTACGCTCGTCTGGCTTCACCCTTATAGTTATACTCATTGCTTGCTATCACGCACCACCCTCTACTTCATGTATAGCGCTTTGGGGATGTAAACGTAAAGCGATTTTTACTTCAAACTCCTTGTCCATGATTAAAGTTTAAGAACTTAAGAGTCGACGGTTCCTTCCTAATTCTTGCAGGTAATATTTTACACAGAATTTACTTATTTCGCAAACATTTTTGTTTCAACATAATTTGGTCGTCATTAGATTATAGTTAATATTTAGCAGCGATTTAGGCACAGACAGCTATTTAAACAGACAAGTTAAGGGAACTAACTTCGCGTGTCGAATACATACCAAAATAAATATTTACCCTACTGGTTCAATAAATCGGTATTTTGAATCGACTTATCTTAGACAAAGCGCATAAAAATCAATTTTGCGAGGCATGTTTTAAATAATTTCCATCATAGGTAGGTACTAATCACTCTCGTGACTTCGCAAAAGTATGACAAATATTCTCGAAAACTTTGATGCGCTCACTCAGTTAACTACTGGTTTTAATTCTGTCAATAATATTATGTCTGTGGTTTCACAAATAAGGTTTCCTTATGTAAGTATACGTCCACAAGTGAGAACTAATTTAAGTAGAATTACGTGGTGTTTTTAATACACACGGCGCACCGAGAGACAAATTGTCTCGGGGGATTCGGGCTATCTTTTTTGAGCGTCTGTTTCGTTGGCTCCCCGAATTGTTCTTCGATGGGTGTGAGCCAGAAGCTGAGTAAATTGGCGAAGTGCTGGCAAGCGCCGCCCGCCCCGTTGCATTCGATGAGAGGAGTGGCACGGAAGTCTTGCAGACACGAGCCGGGGCTGGCCAGAGCTTGCCCGCCTCCTTGTGCACCTGCGCCAGTGTGCTGGAAATAATAAACACCACGTACAATTTACCAGACCATACTGTAATATAAAGCTTAGTGTTATGTTTTTATTACGTGTCTACTAAGTTTCCCTTCTATACATTAACGATTTTTTTTTTAAGAACAGGTCTGCAGCTTTTTGTCTTAGGGGCTGTTTCACCATCCAAAATTCACAATCCATAATCAATGGGTGGTGAAACAGCCCCTTTGTGTTAAATGGTACATATAAGTAAGTAGTAAGTACAAAAAACAATAAATTAAAAAAAATTAAAAACCCTCTGCCTTAAAACATACTTACTAAAAAGAAGAAAACAAGTGTAGTGGGCTAGAACTCTGTTGAGTAGCTAAGGATCCATTAGGTACTAAGAATTTATGAGCTGGTCACGGTTTGAATGGGCTCCGAATGTTGAACTTTAAGTTAGGTACTTAACAGAGTTCTAGCCCACTGAACTTGTTTCCTTCTTTTTAGTATTTTTTAAGGCAATCGGATTTTTTTCTAATTTATTGTTTCATTTCATACATTTTTGATGTTTCTGTGAAAATGGAAGATTAACCCTCTGTTTCACCATCCGTTGATCCGTCAAATAAAACAGTCAATGGGTGGTGAAACAGCCCCTAAAACTATTATTTTTTATTACTTGATAGATATGAATTTGAATAAAAAAATTGAAAACAATTTGGCACCAAAACTCCGCCATTTCGATTTTTCAAGAATTGCATGTATCCAGTGTCACTCGTGTCATCAAGACGAATCCAATGACGTATAATTTATCAAAATCGGTTCAGCCGTTGAGTAGTTACGAGAGGACATAGGAATAGACATACCTACATACATACGGTCAAACACATAACACTCCTTCTTCGCAGTCGAGTAATATTGCATGTTGTCGCATTGTGTGTAGTCCTATTCTTACATGGAATGTTGCCATAACATACAACGGCCGCCTGTGCTGGTAGGCAATCTTTTGTTGCGTATAAATAATTGTAATATTATAAATTAAAAAGTAACTAGGTTGCGATCAGTTTTGTCTAGGTACGTTTAACCAGTAAATCGATTTAGAAGGAATTTGGTATGGAAGTAGTTAGCGGACCATAGGAAATAAAATCATTTTTGCATGAGTTTCGCGTGACGAAGTCGCGGGCAACAGCTGGTTATGATTAACCATAAAATACTTTTAATGCTCAAATCGAAATCTAATATGACTAATGAATAAATAAATACGACATATATAATAATATAATAATTAGGTATCCAAATAAAAAAGCGTCCACTTACCATAACAAAACTGTATCCCCACCAGAGTGTGCTCCATCCTGATGGACAGTCTGGATTATTCATGACTGGCTATGGACAGCTATGACATTCGTAGGTACTTCACAGACCACACATCTTGAAATATACCTTTCAATATTTCTTCCAGTAGTAGGCATCATTTAAATTGGCTCCCCAGTTGATAGCCAATAGCTGCGGTCGTTTCGACTGGCATAATTACAAGTATCATACATATCACAAAACAGGAATGGCATGGTACTGAATTTTCTTACGCATGAACCAGCAAACCCTAAATCTTTGATTATGGGCTTTTTCGTTACCGTCTATGTAAACAAAGAGAATATCCATGCCAAAGCTCCGTGTGCCCTGGTTCACATGTAGGAATTTGTTCACTTTGACTGTGTTTTCACTAAAAGAATTCCAGTCAAGTAGTCAGTAGTTGTACACGGTGCTCCAGGAATACCCGGTGCTTCCCTCTCGTCCCGTCAGACCTATGTCTCCTTTTTCACCTTCCTGTCCTTTGAAGTCCTTCGGGACCGGGCGGCCCATG
>NW_027413054.1:0-26285 GCF_025370935.1 Choristoneura fumiferana
TTAGACACATTTACTTATATACTAAGACAATACGGTCCACATTTTAATTTTTCATTCATTTCTATGGAATAATCCGAAAAAAAAACAGGCCAAGAGCGTGTCGGACACGCCGTAAATAGGATTCCGTAGCCAGTTAAAAAAATTAAGTTATATTTTTCTAAGGATTTCGTTTTTATACGAAATCTTCCAAGTTTAGGTTAAATTTATACCTTAGGCTGCTATTTACTTTTAAACTATTAATAATTTTCAAGCAAACTTAACCGTTATAGTTTCAGTCTAAGTTTGATATACTTACTAATCCTGAATTTTCTTCAAATTTTCCACACAAAGGCGTAAAGGTATACGCAATCGTTCCGACCATTCCAAAACCAAAATCCCCGAGCCCGATTTTGTAACTTCAAAGTTCAAAATCACAAAAACGGCTGAACCGATTTTGAAAAAGCATGTCTTAGAACCATCGCCCTGATTTCAAATAAAAAAAACTGCAATCAAATCGGTCCACCTGTTTTAAGAGCTACGTTGATACAGATAGACACGCATACAGACACACATAGCGGTCAAACTTATAACACCCTCTTTTTTACGTCGGGGGTTAAAAATAGTGCTACGATTACTCGTCTGTACTCCAGTTACTCCGGTGTTTTCATGGATTCGGATTGTAGTAATACGAAACCGCTCTAACACGGCAAGTAGAAATAAAAACCGGCCAAGAGCGTGTCGGACACGCCCGAAATAGGGTTCCGTAGCCATTACGAAAAAATTAAGTAATATTTTTTAAGGTATTCGTATTATGTACGGTATATTCCAAGTTTAGGTATATATTTTATACCTTAGGCTGCTATTTACTCTTAAACTACTAATGATTCTCAAGAAAACTTAACCGTTTTCCTTTTAAGTTTGATATACTTACTACCATCCTGATTTTTTTCAAATCCCCCTAATATTGGACGCTAATATTTCGCAAACAAATCACTGAATCAAAAAATCGTCTTAGCAAACCCCTGATGGTTTTAAAAGACCTATCCAACGATACACTATAGGGTTGGATGAGAAAAAATAAATCACCCCCACTTTACGTCTATGGGAGGTAACCTTAATTTTTATTTTTATTTTTTTATTGTACCATTTTGTCGGCATAGTTTTCATATATATCCGTGCAAAATTGCAGCTTTCTAGCATTGATAGTCCCTGAACAAAGCCGTGGACTGACAGACATTTACTTTTTGCGGTCTTTTTTTTCGTGTTTTGTTTGATTGATTTTTCGGAGGATTAATGGAATTATACAAATACAGGCAGACGTTTTTTTAGATTCAGACAGATGGTGCAAATTTTGTAATTCAAATATCATATTTGTACCAACTTTGGAATCATCATCATCATGTCAGCCGAAAGACGTCCACTGCTGAACATAGGCCTCCACCCCAAGGCGAACTTTGGAATGGAATGTGCAATTTTAGAAAATGTTAAAATAGTTACGCATTTCCTTTGTCCGCGACTTCGTTTACGACATAGGATTATTTCCTCGGGATAAGAATAAGTTAATGTTGGATTTGTCTATGCTGTACATAATTTATTGTTGTCTATGGTAGAGACTGTTTCTATTCTCTCTGCCTCTCTCTCGCCATGGCCGTACCACTGTGAGCATCAACTTATTTTAGCCTATTTTATTTTTACATATATTTGTCTGTTTCGTCCCCGTTTACAACTTATACATTGTGATTGTTATAAAGAAAAAGATATTTCATATGTGTTAATGATTATACACCTAATTGAATATCAGTTGCTGTGGTTTCTTTCACCGAAGTCCACGAGTTCGATCCCAGCATCCACGTCACCCGCTTCCCTACGCCTGATCTCTCTAACAGGTTAAGTAGCCCAGACTATATTTTAAAGCTAAGATAGCACATTAGCGTGGCGCAAGAATTTTAGAATGTCTGAGTCGAACGACCGCAGCAACGAACACGTGGGACCGACGACTATAACCTCTGGAATGTCAACTAGTATTGAAAAGTTAAATGGTTTGGATAATTGGATCAATTGGAAGTTTGCCATCAAAATGGTGCTTACATTAGAGGGATTATGGAACAGTGTACTCGGAACTGACGACGACCCAACGCGTGATGCTCGAGCGTTAGCTAGAATTTGTTTATCGTGTCAACCCAGTTTGTACCAAATTGTTCGTGAGGCGAAGACCGCTAAGGACGCATGGAGATTGCTTTCGACTACTTTTGAAGATAGAGGCTTGTACAGGAGAGTGCTGCTACTGAGACAATTGCATCGTGTCGAATACGGCCACTACTCGAGTATGTCCGAGTATATTGAAAGCGTACTGAAGCTCGTCACGCAGCTATCGGACATAGGAAAAACTATTGACGACGAAGAAATAGCTGAAATTTTACTGTCAGGTCTACCCGAAGAATTCAACGTCTTAGTTTCCAGCCTCGAGACAGCAAGTTTGACTAACTCCCTGTCGAGCGAAGTTGTACGAACTCGACTGCTACAGGAAGATCACAGGCGACATAATCACAATCAGAACAATTTGTCAGATAATAATTTAGCTTACCTAGCGAACAGAAGGAAGAAATCTACCTTTGTTTGTTCATTTTGTAAAAAGACTGGTCATATTGCTAGTCGCTGCTTCAAGAAGAAACGAGAACATCAGAAGAAAGAAGTGGAACACACTATGTATGCGTCTGCATATTCCGCTTCACATCAAAAGGAGTTCATCGTTGACAGCGGCGCTACTTCCCATATGTGTGGGGATCCCACACTTATTCAACAAGGAATTAAAAAGAAATGTATCATTTCTGTGGCAAATGGACAACAGTTGGAAAGTGAACTTATTGGTAAGACTATAATTTCTTCAAATGTATCTCTGAACAGTGTTCTTTATGTGCCTAATTTGTCAAACAATTTGATGTCTGTTAGCGAAATCACCAATAATGGCTATATTGTTATTTTTTCCAATGATAAATGTAGTATTTACAGTAATTGTCAAGTCACAGGCAACAAAGTTTTAGATATTAACAAACATAATGGGCTTTACAAAATTAAATTGCAAGAGCGACCTGACTCCCTATTAGGTAACTCTATGTCCCTGCAAGTTAGGCAAGGCCCCGTGAGTGCCAATGCTGCAGCCTGTGCACCGATGTCCGTGTGGCACAGACGCTTAGGTCATCTGAATCAGAAAGGTATGTCTATACTCGGTGGTGGAAATAAGTGTGGTGTCGTTTTTCAGCGTGAAGACGGCGTGCCCACTAGCTGTATCGCCTGCCTTACTGGGAAGATGTGTGAAGCATCGTTTCCTCAGTCAAGTGCGGGGCGTGCTGCTCATCCACTGGACCTGGTTCATAGTGACATTGCCGGACCGATTCAAGTACCCAGCTGGAGCGGAGCTCGCTATTTGCTTACCTTCACTGATGACCACACCAGGAAGACCTTTGGTTATCTTCTGAAGAATAAATTTGATGTAAGTTCCCATTTCATTATCTTTAAAACTATGGTTGAAAAGCAGACTGGTTTGCGTATCAAAGTTTTACGCACTGACAATGGTACTGAATACTGTAATAAAAATTTGTCCAATTACCTTAAGAGGGAAGGCATTATTCACCAAACCACTTGTCCTTATAGCAGTGCTCAAAATGGGGTTAGCGAAAGAGCAAATCGCACAATTTTTGAAAAAGCTAGAGCTATGTTGCAGGAGTCACGTTTATCTGATCGCTACTGGGGTGAAGCTGTAATGACAGCTATTTACCTGAAAAATAGGTCGCCTACCAGAGCATTATCGGATAAAATTCCTGAATGTGAATGGACCGGATCTGATGTTGATCTTCGTCATCTTCGCGTTTTTGGCTGTGTAGCTTATTCACATGTACCTCATCAGAAAAGGCGTAAATTAGATGCTGTAGGAGATCTGAGGTGTTAATAAATTCGATCTCTTAGCTCAAGTTTTTGTGAGAGGTTTTAAAAGCGGACTGTATCTCTACGAACGAAAGAAAGCCTTGTGTGATTCAAAAAGACACTCACCTTGCTTAGCGCTGTGTAGGAACTTCGCAGCAGTCAGGTACAGGGCCACTGGACTTCTTCGAGCTGGCCAGTCTTACCTTCCAGTCCCGGGTTACCTGCTACCCGACTATACGTGAAGCAGCTGCAGTATCCTCTTGATTCCACAAGGCACTAGATAACTTTATTTAAACTAAACGAACTTCGACAGTGACACGACAGTTCAACGACACGATTCGTACGAGAGTATGGCGAGATTCTACGGTACTAAGATTTGACAGTTAACTGACATTTCTAAAGGTTGCTATGTCATTAAAGCAAATTACCTTAGCGAAAACGGAACATTCCGCCCACCAAAATACAGGGTATTTTCGAAATACAAACGAAAACGACACTAAATTATTAATAAGAATGGTTTGATAGTTTGGACTCAACCGGAACCGACTATGTGTTAGGTTCAAACTACAAAACCAACGAAATGCGAATACTTATAGCTAATTTTTCAGCGGTGGTGGTAAAGCCTTACACCACTGGGTGCTTGTATTCTCCGGTGTCGTACGGACTGCGACAAGTACGACGCGACAAATGTCATCGGCACCCGGGTGCAATTAAAATATTCTACCTAAATTCTTCATTTTCCAGGTACCATATTCGGTTAGAATGAGACATATGGCTCCTGTAAAGGGGTTCACTACTTTGTTGGACCACCTCCCTCGCCAATGAAGTAAACGGACACAGTACAAAATTCTTCGAAAGTGAAGCACTGTGAGTAGTTGACTCAAAACGAATGACCTAACCATACGAAATGATGGCGAATTCCGCGGGCAAGGGAGCGAAGTTTCTCGAGGATTAACACGTAAACATTTCACCGAATTAAGAAATCATTTCACCGAGCGAGTAGCTTGTTTCAACTTCCGATATTTCACAGAATTTGCGAACCAGAATTGAGGGATCAGCGATCACACTTGATAAGCTAAGTCAGTCCGCGGAGGACCCGACCGCCCACCGTCGACAAACTATCGTTGTCTATAAACGACGAGATTTAGGGGGCGGATCAGTTAGACCCCTTTAATTCGGGCTTCAGTCGAAAAAACACATTATTGGACGTGTTATACTAAGCAACGAGTAACGGAATTCTTTTCATCAGACGAAATAGCTACACCGATTTTACTTTAGATGGAATTCTTCAAATTAAGGAGATAACGAAAACAACACAACAAAAATATTCACGATACGACGAAATGACGAAAACAAGACGATAATTTAAAATTCACGAAATTAGAGTTCGGAGCGCACAGTATGTCAAGCCTTTTTCCTCAACAAAGGTTGATCAACAATAATGATGATGTTGCCCTGACCAATTATTTTCAGTATGCAGTAGTTAATCAGCAGGGGGTCCGCCCACCATGACACACACCGCGTCAATCAGCTGAACGTAAAGCGCGAACGAAAGCTACGCTCCGCTAGACCGGCCGCAGTGGAAACATTGCGCTACGAAGCAGGGACACTACGTAGGACATAATAATATTTATTCAAATAGAATGGACACGAGAGCTGACCAGGCAGGCGTATACGTTGTGACGATCTTAAAGGAACACTTCAAGGCATGAACTATTGCAACCGCAAATACCTACAATAAACCTACAGCTATCGATTCAAAACGATCGAACTCAAACTTTGCACCACTTGCATTACGCGTCTTTACGCGCGACGATTTTTAACCATTGTTCATAACAACGCGGCAACTCAACACATCGCGAAGCTATTGAATTGAGTATCTTAAAACGACTCTATAATTTTGCTTGAAATAGGGAGTGAGCTGCGGCTAAGCACCAGTCGACGAGTGACGAATACAATACAAATCACTAATCCAATGGACACCTCGCAATCACAAAATTACAGGCGAACCGAGAAATAATGAATCGAAAAAACGAGCAATAGGAGAATTGAGCTTTCTAAAGGTCGACGACAGAATCAGAACTTTAATCCTTGGCTATGACACTGGCACAAGGAGTGTTACGGAAGCGATAGCGAGAAAAGTTAATTGTCCGGAGACAACCACGACACGAGGAAACAACCCTTGGTAACGAGACTGACACAAGGACCGTTACGAAAACGACGAAAAGTTATTTTGTCCGGAGACAACCACAAAACGAAATCACGAACCTTGGTAACGACACTGACGCAAGGACGTTTAGAAAACGACGAAAAGTTATTTTGTCCGGAGACAACCACAAAACGAAATCACGAACCTTGGTAACGACACTGACGCAAGGGACGTTTAGAAAACGACGAAATTATTTTGTCCGGAGACAACCACAAAACGAAATCACGAACCTTGGTAACGACACTGACGCAAGAAGACAGCCGGTGAAATTACTGGCACGTGAGGTATCCCATCTTAGGCCTCTAGGTTGGCAACGCGTTTGCAATACCCCGGTGTTGCAGATGTTTATGGGCGGTGGTGATCACTTACCATCAGGAGACCCACTTGCTCGTTTGCCATCCAGTCGAAAAAAAAAAAAAAAACGTTTAGAAAACGACGAAAACTTATTTTGTCCGGAGACAACCACAAAACGAAATCACGAACCTTGGTAACGACACTGACGCAAGGACGTTTAGAAAACGACGAAAACTTATTTTGTCCGGAGACAACCACAAAACGAAATCACGAACCTTGGTAACGACACTGACGCAAGGGACGTTCCAAACACGACGAAAACTTATTTTGTCCGGAGAAAACTACAAAACGAAATCACGAACCTTGGTAACGACATTGACACAAGAATCGCTAGGAGTAGGACAGCGAGAATGGTCACGTTCACCCATCACTATCCAGCCGAAGATGGTGCTGACAGCAATAGGCTGACCTGCCTCGCCTTTGACAAGACCAGGTTGGAGCGTTGACGCGAGAACGCTGACGTTAATTAACATGTCAACTGGTCCTGGTTCATAGAAGTGAGGATCAGCAAGATCCAAATTCTTAATGTGTTTCCAACTCGAAATATCAAATTTCTCAGATGGCATATCTGGACAAATACGAGACAAAACGAAAACTTCCAATGAAATATTATTCAAACAATCTCCCCTACAAGGAAAGATTTCACAAACAACAGACCCGAGTGTTTCTGTTGATGTTTGACCAATGCCGTTCACCGACTGTTGAGAATCCCTGATATGTAATCCAAGCTGGTTTGCCGCCTCCATTGTAATAAAATTGCAAGCACTACCAGAATCCAGCAGGGCACGAATTGGGACCAAATTTCCTTGACTATTTTTTATGTGAACAACAGCAGTCGAAAACAAAACAAGAGTGGTATGACCAGTAACTGATAAACTTGTGGACTGAGAATTTGATTGTGAATCGTTTATTGCATCAATATTTTTTGGGAAATGCAACAAAGTGTGGTGACGATAGTTACATTCACTACAACGAGATGCAGATTTACAGTTCCGCACAATATGAGATGGACACAAACACAATATGCACAATCCCTTCTCTTTTATCAACGAAAATCTCTCAGTTGCCGACAGCTCAATAAAACTGGGGCACTTTTCCAACTCATGTGCTACAGCACACATTGGGCAAATAAACACAGGTGCAGATGGCACCGCAAACGATGACTTGTTTTTCATAACAGATTTACTTTGAGCTTCATTCAATTTAATACTCGAATTCTCTAACGCCCTATTTCTCCTCTCAATAAACTCTTGTAACTCTTCAAATTTAGGAATGTCAATTTCAGAGCCAAGTTGCAACTCAAACGCTTCTCGTGTTGCAATATCCAATTTTGACCACAACAAATAAAACAGCATAAAATTCTTATCGGGCAAATTAAACTTCGACAATATACTTAAGTTCTCATTAAATGTCCGAAAGACCCTATCCAAATCATTTTTATTTTTAACCGATTCACAATATAGCAACTTTTCATAATAAGTCATCGCAATTTGTCTCTTTTTATTATAGTACTTAGACAAGGTTTCATATGCACTGACATAACTATCACCCGACAATGGAAATGTTTTTATTAGATCATAAGCATAACCCTGGACACATATCAACAAATAGTGCAATTTTTCGACATTAGGTATATTTCTACTATGAATTAAGGAATCAAATAATTCCTTGAAGGACACCCAGTTCTCAAGTTTGCCATCGAAAGGTTTAATCATAATTTTAGGCAACTTAGCTAGGTTCGAGGAATCTTTCGAAATCACAGGTTTTGTGTCAGTTTCACTCGCTTGTCTAAGTCTACTTTTGACCGATTTCAACCGCATTTCAAACTTTTCAGTCACTTCGTACTCCGCGGAACGTTGTTCAAGGTTTAGCGGGCGCAAAATTCTAAGTTGAGCAGCATGAAAATCGCTCTCAATATCTTTAAAATCTCGTTCAATATAACCGACTAAATCCGAACTTTCAATGTGCTCTAGTCGCATAATTATGTAGTCCCGCTGTACTCTATAAATATCAACAGCTGGGGGCTCAAATTCATCATCACCGTGGATATTCATTTTCAACAATAAACAAGCTAAAAGCCAAAAAATATCATACGACAAGGGTGATCAACACCGCCCGCAGTCCACTATGTTGTTAATCTGTCAGATTCAAGTGACGTTTGACGTATGACGTTTAACAGATTTGACACTACAGATTAGCAAAGCGTTTCGTTACACGGATGATTTGCAACAATGTTTCGTTCTAACAACAAACTATTTATTACAAAAATAAATTTATATTTTATAAATGTATTATTAAACAACAATAATAATGAATTTAATTCAACAATTTAATCACCAATTATTAAATTACATTAAATTCCGATACAATTAATCCCGCACATAAGATCTGGAAATTTCGAACAAAGGATTCTAGGCATACCCTACAATTTGGTGGACGAAAATAGTTACCACGAAAAACGACAAATTATACACCAAAATGCATGGAATCTACTAGAAAACAACGAATTTAACGCGAAATCATCAAATTACCATAGATCGCCTCTTCAAGATACGGATCGATGGACCAAAAATGTAGGAGATCTGAGGTGTTAATAAATTCGATCTCTTAGCTCAAGTTTTTGTGAGAGGTTTTAAAAGCGGACTGTATCTCTACGAACGAAAGAAAGCCTTGTGTGATTCAAAAAGACACTCACCTTGCTTAGCGCTGTGTAGGAACTTCGCAGCAGTCAGGTACAGGGCCACTGGACTTCTTCGAGCTGGCCAGTCTTACCTTCCAGTCCCGGGTTACCTGCTACCCGACTATACGTGAAGCAGCTGCAGTATCCTCTTGATTCCACAAGGCACTAGATAACTTTATTTAAACTAAACGAACTTCGACAGTGACACGACAGTTCAACGACACGATTCGTACGAGAGTATGGCGAGATTCTACGGTACTAAGATTTGACAGTTAACTGACATTTCTAAATGTTGCTATGTCAATAAAGCAAATTACCTTAGCGAAAACGGAACAGATGCTAAGGCTAAACAATATATTTTTGTTGGATATGGTGAAACGTGCAAAGGCTACCGCCTGATAGACCCTTGTAATCCTAAAAAGGTTTTATATTCAAGAAGTGTTGTTTTCCTTGAGGATAAGTTTATAGATAATAGTGTGTTACGTGCCAAGGAGAATAGAGCAAATTTTATTATTTTTGATAATTTTATTAATAATGATAATGAAAATTTTAAAAATAATATTAATGATGATAATTCTCGCTGTGATAATATTTTAGATAACTGTGATACTAATTCTAGTAGTAACTGTAGTAGTGATCGTAATATTAATAAGAGTCAGGATGATGATTTAAATGAAAAGTCTAATCAAAATTCCTCTGTGGTTTCAGATGTGGAGATGAGGTCACCACTGTCTGACTTGTACCGCACTTCCGAGGATGTCTCCGAGGATGACGGCGAGGATGGCGTGCTGTCTGGCTCCGTCAACCCTCTTCCGCCCTCTACATCTCGAGGAGGAGAGCAGATTACGGCGGTATCTTCCGACGCGTCTATCTCTCGTCCTGTGCGTGGTACACGAGGTATTTTCCCTGAGAGGTTCAATGATTATCATTTAACGTCACTGTTGGCCGCAGCGAGTGCATCATACGAACCACTAACGTTTCATGATGCTATGAATTCACCTGAAAGGGATGAATGGTACGGCGCTATGACGTGTGAGTTCGATTCCATGATCAAAAATGATGCGTGGGAATTAGTAGATCGTCCGCAAAATGTTAATGTTCTTAAAAACAAGTGGGTTTTAAAGAAAAAGTACGATGCGACAGGTAAATTTACTAGATTTAAAGCTAGGTTAGTTGCCTGTGGTTATAGTCAAAAAGCTGGTGTAGACTATTGTGATACTTATTCACCCGTTGTTAGACACGCGACATTACGTATTTTGTTTGCCATCGCAAATCAGTTGGACCTGTGTATGGATCATATAGACGTCACTACAGCTTTTTTAAATGGCGCGTTAGATGAAAAGATCTATATGGAGCAGCCAACTGGTTTCAAATCGGATAGCAATAATAATAAGGTTTGTTTGCTTAAGAAAAGCATTTATGGCTTGAAACAAGCTAGTCGTATGTGGAACATTAAAATTCACACAGTTTTATCGCAAAATGGCTATAAACAGAGTAAATGCGAGCCCTGTGTGTATATTAAGAAAACCAAAGATTTTTATATCATTTTGGCATTATTTGTTGATGACTTTTATGTGTTTCACAATGACTGTATTGAAGCAGTTACATCATTGCTAAAACAGCACTTTGAAATACGGCATCTGGGACTGTTGAAAGATTGTTTGGGTATGAATGTGACCAAAAACAATAATGTAACTGTTCTGGATCAGTCCGATTATATAAGGCGATTGTTAGAGAAATATAACATGTCTGATTGTAAACCAGTTTCAACACCATTACCTGTCAATTGTAAACTGGAAAAATCGGATGAATGTTTGGATGACAATGTTTATGAATATAGACAACTGTTGGGTTCTCTAATGTTTTTGTCTGTTTGTACTCGTCCAGACATTTCATTCGCCTGTAGTCAGTTAAGTCAGTTCAACACATGTTTTAACGTCAGTCATTGGCGCATTGCAAAGCGTATATTGAGGTATTTGGCGGGGACAATTAATTATGGTCTCCATTTCGAAAAGGATAGTAACTTTGAAATAAATGCCTACGCAGATGCAGACTGGGCCAATGACATAACAGACCGCAAGTCATATACTGGCTTTGTAGTTAAACTAGGTAATAATGCCATCAATTGGGAAGCACGTAAGCAACGATGTGTAGCTTTATCGAGCACTGAAGCTGAATATCTTTCTATCAGCGATGTATGCAAGGACATTTGCTTTGTTAAGAATTTCTTGATGGAAATAATTGACAAACACTTTGATGTCACTGTTTATAATGACAATCAAAGTGCTCAGAAATTGTTGTTAGTTAAAGAATATTCCCATAGAAAAACTAAACATATTGACTTGCGGTACCACTTTGTAAAGGACTTGATACAGGAAAGACTTATTAATGTGAAATACCTATGTACAGAGGATATGATTGCTGATGTTTTTACAAAACCATTGTGTATACAGAAACATAAATTTTTGTGGAATGTCTAAAATTAAAGCCTCTGTTGTAATTGAACTAAAAGTTTATATAGTAATGGTAGAGTCACTTTTATTCATTTATTTTAATTTATTTGTTAAGGTAAATGTAGAGTCATTTTTAATTTCATTGTATAGAGTCATATGATTGTAGATCTAAATGATGTACAGCATAAGGAGGAGTGTTGGATTTGTCTATGCTGTACATAATTTATTGTTGTCTATGGTAGAGAATGTTTCTATTCTCTCTGCCTCTCTCTCGCCATGGCCGTACCACTGTGAGCATCAACTTATTTTAGCCTATTTTATTTTTACATCTATTTGTCTGTTTCGTCCCCGTTTACAACTTATACATTGTGATTGTTATAAAGAAAAAGATATTTCATATGTGTTAATGATTATACACCTAATTGAATATCAGTTGCTGTGGTTTCTTTCACCGAAGTCCACGAGTTCGATCCCAGCATCCACGTCACCCGCTTCCCTACGCCTGATCTCTCTAACAGTTAATTCTGTACACAGCCACACAGCTGTCCCTGTAATGTGAAACAGGCTTCTTTAATCTAGGGAAATCGCAAAGTTCCCGCGGGATAGATGTAACTCTTTAGTTCGATTTACAAAAAAAACTTAACTGATAGAAAGCTACACTATTTTTTTACTTTAATCCCGAGAAATTGTAAAGTTTCTGCGGGACATGAATTTCTATTTTGTTCTATTATAACATTCTTAATTGTCAATGAGAGGCATTGTATCTTTGAAAGAATTTTGAAAATCAGCTCCGGATTTGTATTCAATTATTTTTATCCGCGGAAATTTTGCATTTTTTCGGAGAAAAAGTAGTCTATGTCAGTCAGGGATAGTGTAACTTTCTTAACAACTTAAGTAATTGCTTGTTTTCGAGAACTTTTTATTTCAATTTTTTTCATCTTTTTAGTTATATATTTTAGTGTCTCATAAAGTCATGTGTACCTACATCAAAACTGAACGTACATGTAAAATTTCATATCTGTGCTTTAAGGAGTTCCGTCATGAGCAGACGACTGGCTGCAGCATTAGGTGTTGTCTATTATAAAAACGCATTGTCATTGAAATTAAACAATTGTGTATAGTTTTTTTTTGTTGCCATTAACTTTTGAGAAATTCCCTTCTACGGAGATGACCCTGGCCAGGATGAGCAGGATGTAACTGCCAATGATTGGATTATTATCAGATTTATATCAGTTTGCCAAATCTACAGTCCCTAGTTTTATTAGTTTAGATTTCGAACTCTACGTCCATATGATCTTAGTTGTTATTCTGAATATGTTGCGGTAACAATGTAAAATTCCAAAAATGGAACCTTATTGTTCGTCCTGTCACATCACAGGCATTTTCTTTGAAACTATAAGAGGAATGTGTTAACATAACATATAACTTAACATAAAGTTCTGTAGTTAAAATACGACAATAAAACTTTGATTTCTCTGATACAGTTGATGTTATTTCAAAGACTGCTTTAAAAATATGTTTCCTTGATTTTTTGTGTGTAAATAAGTAAAACATTTTACGACCGTTCATAATATACATGATAAAGTTTTTTAAGAAACCTAAAGACGATGACACTTCGATCTGTCGAGCCATTGTGTATACCAATGGTAATATTTAGAATAAGATTCATTGGTCATTGTGAAAATTTGCTATCAAATTGTTGCTACGCGATGTGAAATGCACATGAAGGTACTAATAATGGCTACAAAATAATTTTGAACATTAATCTCACCGGAGACGTATCTCATAGTTACTTAAAGGAGTCAGACATGCCGTGTAAGAGCATAACGCCTTTTTCTAGCGTAAGAATATATATTTTTTTTTATGTAATTGATTATAGCCAGTAATCTCATTGCAAATGTATGTTTATCTACACCCATAGTATATCTCCATTATCGTTTCAAAACCACAGATTACGACAGCCACGACCATCATTACGATATTGAATTCTATTTTGCCACGGCAGTAAATCACGGGGGATGAAAGTATATGTAATGAGATTTCATACATCATTCATTAAAGTTACAGTACAGTGCAGCATTGTGGCGTTCAAGAGGAGGTCGCGTTATCGGGCGCGCACCGGGCGCAAGTCGTGGACAGACATAGCTAGAACTCATTTTGCAATAAGGTAATTTCAAGAGTTGCAAAACATGCCAGAGCATTTAATATATGGATGTAGATAAAATATTTGTTCCAAATTGTACGCTACATTAGGCCTTAAAAACTCACTGGACCTATTAGAAACAGTTCGCATAAACTGACTAACATACTGAATAACTTAGCCTATGATGCGGCACAAACGTCACACCTGTATTCAAATTTAGGAGAGCAACAAAAAAATTACGCTTTCCAGCCACTTTTATTCTCATTCCGAGATTGATTTAATTTGACAGAATCAGTATGGTAATGTAGTATCACGTATGACAATGCATGTACAGTAAATAAAAGAACAGTGAGCAAGAAAAGCTGGTATTAAAAATAAAAGTTATGAACAAAAACTTATATAATAATAATTATAAAATGCTGTACAAAGCAATTTGAGCACTGTGAAATATACAAAGCTAAAATTCACAGACACTAACATTTTAATATGATTGTATTTTTATTATGTGGTTTCATAACTAATGACTAATACAAAATTTTTTGGTTACCTCGTCACTAGTTTATCAACCATTCATTATTACCAAATACTGATGCCAAAGGAAATTTTCCAAAATTGTGGAATATTTCATATAATAAAATTTCGGAAACTTCTCACAATTTTCTGTGGGGATTGCAACTTTCCGTTTCTTAAATTTAAATTTTCTATGTTGTGAAAATTATTGGAAACAACTTTTTGGAAACTTTCTGCAACTTGCACATCAGTACCTACTACCAAATTACCAATGACTCCTGACAGTAGCAAAGTGTGTTTTAACCAGTTTTTTATATTTTAAATTGCGAGTTTTTGCACTCCTTAAACAGACATATACAAAACACAGTGAACCAAACATTTAGAAAAATAAAAATCAGTTTAAAAGGCAAATTTTATCCATCTGTAATGTTTGAAACTGTGTCTCAATTGCCAAATTGTTGACAGCAGTTAGTTTAGTTAGATTAGTCATTACATTATGTCAGTAAGGCTTACCATGGTAGTCAAGTGACATAATAGGAATAACAAACAAGTAGTCCGATGCGTAAAGTAGTTTCGAAATCTTTTGAGAACGTACAATTTCGCTCTGTAACTTCTATTTAGCTTCCAACTGTAATAACAGCGATTAAAACACAATATTTAAAAGAACACAAGTTTATTACATAATTGAAACTAGTCCTTTGCTACAACTCGAAAAAACACCAATCATTCCTTGCGAATTAATTTAGCTTTGGGGTCGTCGGGCCTCATCACTACATAGGTCATCTTGTATCTTCTATTATCACCATCGTTTTTCACGTAATTATAACAGCCGATGGTGGCCAAACCCATGCCTACAAACGCTACCCCAGTGGAAGCTAATACTTCGGGAATTTCATTCCATCCCTGTTGAAGGAGTTGGCCGAGGGAGCGTCTTGAAGCAGCAGCAGCCATGAGTGATTTAACTTCAAATTTACCTTAATTTACGTAAATTTGAGACCCAAATTGCGATACTCGCTTTCCAACTAATTTCGTTCGACGACGGAAACCAAACCAACCATAGATTATTACGGGTGACACACTTTTCCGGCCCGGATAACACCGACATGGAAATACCGGCCCTGCATGGCTACTACGAAACTAAAAATTCGAAGTTCGTATCGTACTGTCCCTCTCGCTCTTTAAATAGTATGTGTCAGAGGGACCGCACGACACGAACTTTGATTTTCGAGCTTCGTAGTAGCCCTGCTGTTTTTTGTGGGGTGACACTCTTTCCCTGCCCGGATAATACCGGGATGGAAATACCATTCCTGTTTTTCGTGTACACGCCCATAGATGCTCCTGTCAGTTTCTATGGGCGTGTGCGTGTACACAAAAAATAGGGCTGGTATTTCCATGTCGGTGTTATTCGGGCCGGGAAAGATTGCCAAGGTTTCCTTTGGTTTCACCCGATAATACAAAGAGATATATTATTTGACGTTTGTGAGACGTATTTTTCGCTTCGTACATTTTGTGTGTGACCACGGTATCAAAAGGCATGTGTATAGGCACGTATAGGAGTGTTTGTTTTGAGCATGCTTATTGCTAACGAATGTAAACAGTCCATGAGCATGCTCATGAGCATGCTAGTAACGAGCATCTGTAACAGTGCCTTTACACATGCTCGTTGCCACTAATGAGGATGCTCATGGACTGAAGCAAACGCGTTCACACTTGCTTGTTACCTTTCCCCCTTTCACCCCTGTCTCGAGCATGCCACTAATAAGCATGTTCGATAGTAGCATGTCTTGTTCACACATGCTAGGTAGCATTTGCTCGATAGTAGCATGCTCTCTTGCTACTAACGAGCATGTGTAACAGTGGTCTAACAGTAGCTTTACTTTGAGCATTTGTGCCTTTTGACCGAAGCTTTTGACACGTTTTGGTTTCTGGTAGTCTCCGGTGCGGTGGTAAAATGTATGAGCGTGCCGAATAAATAACAACGGTACTTTTGAATGATTCAATAAATGCTCGGTGGACTTCCGCACGAAAAATGATTGATACTGGCTAACAGAACCAAACTATACTTACTAGACACTGGCAAAATTGTCCTCCAAAGGACAGCGCCAAATTTAAAAAAAAAAACTACTTATATTTGAATTCGAAACGACAGCGTCAAAACATTCTTATTCAATTAAATACAACGATAAATTTGTATATTATGATATATAATACAAACAATTAGAGCAAAAATTTATTTCTAATAGTTGTGCATTTGCATCACCGAGAAATATTTACGAATAAAATGCCTGAACCTGCAGAAATTGGACACCAAGTCAGATTTGGTAAAAACTTAGTTGGCCTTTTTAAAAGAGGGTGTTGGGAAATACCGGAAATAATGTGCTCTTCAGTTGTGGCGTTGATAGGTATAGGTCTAGCCATATATGGTGTTAATAGATACATCAAGAATGATGGCGCTAACACAGAATTCAAAATGTTGTACACTGTTATGCGTCCAGGTGATCCAAGAGAATGCCATCTTAGAAATCCTGTTTTCTCTAAATATCAATGTTAAAAGTTATGTTGGAAGTGAGCGATTTGCTTAATGTAATAAATGAATAGTAACTTATTAAATTATCTTTTCTTTTAAAAAGTGCTTTGAGAATGCATTTTATCATGATTTTCCAGATTACAATATTACAATCATCACATTGACATCTATGTCGATGAGTCGTTGTTGTTTCTTTAAAAAAATATGGCTCTGTCCATCGGAGGACAATTTTGCCAGTGTCTAGTAGTTTTTGCCGTTGTACGGTAAAAAAATTCTAGAAAACGAAATATGAGAGGTGATGGTGGATGAACGATGACCAGCGAATTCATGTCGATGAGTCATTAGCACCAATATCTAACCCAACTGAACTCAACAAATATTTGATAGGTACGATTCAAACTGTCTCTATTTCTGGCAGAATATCTGCCGCGCCGCAGATATTAATGCAGGTGGCTGCACAGCCATCCAATAATAAGTATCCGCACAAAGTTGCATAACATCGTTATCTAATTTTTATAGCGCTGGTTCGATGTCCAGGTAAGGCAAGTTAAAAAAAAGTCATTCATTGTTCAACAATGAATTATGAATGACTTTTTTTTCGCTTGTCTTACCCGGGCATCGAACCAGCAGGGCTACTACGAAACCCTAAACTCGAAGTTCGTGTCGTGCGGTCCCTCTGACACTTATACTATTTAATACGAGAGCGAGAGGGACGGTATGACACGAACTTCAAGTTTCGAGTTTCGGAGTAGCCCTGCAGCGCTATAAAAATTAGATATCGCTGTTATGCAACTTTGTGCGGATACTTATTATTGGATGGCACTCCTACAGATCGGTTTCTTTTTAAAAATGAATGTAAAAAAAAAAAGTTTAAGGAAAATGAGCTAAGTATAGGATTTGAAGTAGTTTTTCCCAGGGCCCATCAATTTTTTCCATTGTACGCATTCATCAACTGCGACGCCATTATAAATAGTGACCACACTGCTGGCTTGTATGGACTATAAGTACTTAGCTTTTTCCAAAATGAGATTTAAAAAAAACCTGGCGTTTGTCGTTGTCGTATATGCACATGTCAACAACATGAATGACAATTGACGTCAATGACATTGGCTGAGCTAAGGTCAATTGATAAAAATTACACAATTTAAGCTGGAAGTTACTGATACTTGTTTCATAACTATTTTATCAAGCACTTAGTGGCTTTGGCTTCGCTTTAGCTAACATTATAAAGTTATTTAGAAAATGGGTTCCCGCTTCCAAGTTGTCGAACAGGGACCTCCGATCGAGGTGTTCCAAAAGAACAAGCTATTTCTTGAAGACACTTTTCAAAACAAGGTCAATTTGACTGTTGGCGGTGAGCATATACATTATGATACTTTTTATCTTAAATTAATTACTCTTACGTAATTGATAACTTTCTTCTAACCAGCAAGATTAAATGGATTATTTTTGCGCTGGTGGAAAGGCTTGGTGTCAGTTAATTTAACTCTAGCTAATATGTTCACGCGGTTCACGCCTGATTTCTATACACTAAATCACTTAATTATGTTGAACTGGCATTTACAATCTATTTATCTTATTTCAAAGGCCTTAAATTTGCATAAGCATTGCGAAAATCTGGATATCATTACAATTAGGAAATAAATTTAGATCAAAATAAGAGCCTTATTTTGTAATAATTAGTCCACTCTCATTACATATCAGGCATGTAGGCCATAATTAAAAAAATTGAGATTATCATGTCAATAAGCTAGTACCTGGGCGAAAAACTTGATAACAAGTGTTTTTCCAGAGATAAGACCAAGCTAGATTGATTTGTCATCCCTGAAAACCCCTACTTTCCAAATTTCATCGAAATGGTTGGAGCTGTTTCTGAGATCCCGAAATATATATATATATTACATACATATTACATGTTATACTATCTATCTAATACCTTTAAATGAGCAATTGGTCCTTTTACAGCATACAGAGACGAGAATGGGAAACCATGGGTTCTGCCGGTGGTGCGCAAGGTGGAGAAGCAAATAGCAGCTGATGACACACTTCTGCATGAATATTTACCTGTTTTAGGTGAGCAGTCCTTACATTTTTTTAAAGGCTGAAAATAACTTCGGGGCCCAGGTATCATGAAAATTGCAAGTGTTTGAAACTGATTATGGTTGACTTTCTTGAATTGTACTTTTTTGAATTGTAGAACTTGTAATATTTGTGGTATAGGGCCCCCTGAAATATTGATTTCAAATCAAATATTGAAACATCTAGCTACCTGAGAATAGTTGTAGAATTCTTTATAAAAATGTAGTAATACATTATATCAAGACAATTTTTCGGTCTAAAATATTTTAAATATGCTCAAGGTCATCATAAGTAATATATATGTTATCAAGCCTTGAAAATATTTTGACAACTTTATGCCACATACTTTTAATGTATAGTGTATCATATGACACCTGACACATATCTATTTTAGTTCAAACATCCCCACTTTACCCTCCTATTTGAAGATATACAGCCTTATTCATAAAAAGTTAGAGCCTCCTTGAAGGCTCCTTGAAGGCCCGATGCTAAAAAACATGATTCATAAACGTCTGTTAGCGCTAATCAGTCGATCAAGGCTCTGCTAAAGTTAGAGGACCGTAGACCCTCCTTTATCTCTCTGCTAAGTCACAAAATGGCCGCCACAAGTTTGAACAGCTGATTTTGACTAGAGCAAAAAACCATAGGTACCGAAGATATTTATAGTGAAGGCAGGGCTACGCAGATTTAAAAAAAAAACAGGAAAATTTATTTTCAGGAATTTGTATTTAAAAATCCTCTAAATTAGCAACAATAAATTAACAATAAATATGAAAAAAAAATAAGGATGATTAACATAATTATGGCTTTTTGCACAACATAAACATGCGGATCGGAAATGGCGGGAAAACAAACATCTCGCTTTTTATTTTTTTCCTGGTAATTTGCTGTCACTGCTGTCAATTTTTTTTTTTAAATTATCGATTAGGCCATTTTTTGTCTTTGATTTGTCAAGGTGGCCAACATAACGCGTCTAATCCGTCTATCAGCAGCTCAACAACTAGCAGACTGCTAGCAAGCGTTTATGAATCATACTTCTTGATAACCATCTAACAAGCTTAATCAGTCTGCTAAGTAACAGACCGATCAAACCTCAATTAAGGATTTTTTATGAATAAGGCTGTTAATCTTTAGCCTATTAACAGTATGGTTTTTACCAATAAATTGTATCTACAACCTATACATACTCTTTTCTACAGTGTATAAAACTGATTCATTAGAGTTGTGCTAGGTGTATGCAGTCATAATTGGTGAACTGTTCATTGTTGTAATTAGTACTTCCTATGTTTAATTAGTGTGGTTCCAGCAGAATTATTGTGTTGTGGAATGAATAGTGATGAATGATGATGGATGGGTGAATATTCGAGTGTGTTGAGTGCTCCAATGAGGGCTATCGTTTTTTGTCTTTCTAGATGGCGCCACTGTTGCATGAGGTTTTTAAGTGTGGCTTTCAAAGTCTGTTATTACGGGTGTGAAACAAAGTTTAGATTAAAATCATATTTAATACACCTTAAAACCATACCATAAAAATATCGAACAACCACAGTGTTGCATAGTCCCGTTTTGTTCGAAAAAAAAGGAGGTCAAAAGTTTCCGAAAGACAAAACTGTCTCAAAACACACAGACACTCATTGCCCCGTAACGCATAATTGCCATAATTAATTTCAGGTAATGCAAAATAATCACAAAATTATTTTAATTATAAATAAACTCACATAGCTCACTCAAAAACTATGAGATTTGACATTTCGGAGACCTCACGCTCACGCTACACTAGCGCCTCTAGCGGCGAATTCATACGCGATAGCCCTCATTGAACCTCATTACCATCCCAAGATTATAACCTCAACGGAGGGACACGTTGTAACAACTTTGATCAAACTAGATTCAGCATTAGTACTACTTGTATCTTTTGTTTTCATAAATAGTTAAATTTTAGCATTATGTCTTTTATCTATATTTGATGAGAGGGTAATGACGAAAAAACAGTGAACACGTGCAATACGTACATACATACGTAATTATAAAGATACTTTATTCTTAAAGACTTGTTTTCATAATCAATGCAAACTAAACTGTTTTGTTCATTTATGGTGTTCTTATCATGGAATGAAATGATAAAGCTATTCATAGTCATTATGATGTGAAATGTCAAGGCATATTCAATAGCTTATCAATGTTATACCTAAAGACATTACGCCATTACCCATGGTCATCAACATTCGTTCACATAATTACATAACTTATTACCAAAAATATTACAACGCAAACCAAATAATAAAATTGTAAACGGCTATAAGCTAATGTGGTGTGGTGTACTCTCATTGTCGCTAATTTTATTATGACCAGCAAATATTAAATAACTATATTTTATGGATCTAGCATTCTAACTGTTGTCGATACATAGCACATAAGTAGGTACTTATGTCCCTTTGTGATCAACATACATAGATACGTGTAGCAAAGGAATGATACATGCATACTTCCTTCCTAAAACCAATTTACCATCTCTTTTGTATGCCACCAGCCCACCACTCGAGAAGTTTGTCGGCTGTTATGTTCTTTGCTCTGATAAGCACACCAAACACTGACTTTTAGGCACAAATGGGTTAAGATTTAAATATCACAGGTTTTGCAGGGCAAGGAGGGATAGATATGTCCTTCTTGTCCAATATGCAAATTACGAGTAAGATTATGGGTGAAACACACGAAACTTCCACAAGCAAAGATGAAGAATTCGAGAGAAAAAGAGAGAATGGTCAGAAGAAAGCCAAGCGATGATCGCTTACAATAGAGAGTCCTTAATGTTTTGCAAACGAGTAAGGACTTCTTCGGGTTAGGTTTTGGCGTGGCGGTAAACCAAATGCTCGTTTCTAACTAGTAAATGTGCGTGAAAATGATGGAATGCTCAAGTATACGATGAAGGCTTGTGTGCTACCGATGCGGTAACAGGTTGAGTAGAAGTTAGGTTTGTATATATGATAGACCGAAGGACAACGAAAAGGATTTTTTCTCTGTTCTGCTGGAAGGTTTTAAAAAAACATGCTTTAAATATTTACGAAAGCTTTCTCGAGACACTATTTGAAAACATTAAACGCAGCTACAATTTAGTAGGATTATAATTTGATATTATAATGAGATAGTTTAGTAAAGAATAAGTATGTTTTGTCTTGCAGGAATGGAACAGTTTTCTGCTGCGTCCGTGTCCATGCTGCTCGGCGAAGACAGTCCCGTCATAGCCAGCGGCCGCGTGAGTAAACTCAATCAGACTCATGCATTTAATAAGTGCGGTTAATTTGATGATTTTTTTTACTATCCTTAAAGTGAATTTGTGTCGCTTTACATAAGACTTGCTTGACAGGCTTTCGGTGTGCAAACCCTTTCCGGGACCGGCGGCCTGCGCGTGGGCGCCGAGTTCTTGAACAGACACCTCAAGTACAACACCTTCTACTACTCACAGCCGACGTGGGGTGAGTAATTTTTTGCGATTAAGACCTAACTTATTTTGATACCGATTGACTGTCATACGATTGGTTCTCATACGTTTTCTGACAATTTAAAGCTTGAACACACACAGAGAGCGGTGGCGAGCTAACATTGAAGAGGGCAGAATACCGCGCGGGAAATAAACGTGGCGCGGTATTCTGTGTGCCCTCTTTTAATTTGCCCGTATATCTATTATTAGTAAGAATAGCCTGTGATTATTATTATGCTATATTTATTTTTGAGGGTAAAATGAAGGAGTTGAAAAGTACTAGTAACTGGTGCTGGTTGTAAAATATTGAGGGGTGCCGGCGGATCCTATGGCCGGGAGAGTATAAAATTAGTGAGTAATAGTTGCTGGTTTATTTAGAGAACCATCACCTGGTATTCGTGCGTTCCGGATTCCCGAACGCGCGCGAGTACCGCTACTGGGACGCGAAGACGCGCGCCATCGACTTCGACGGGCTGATCGAGGACCTGCGCAGCGCGCCCGCCGACAGCGTCGTGCTGCTGCATGCCTGCGCGCACAACCCCACCGGCATCGACCCCACGCACGACCAGTGGGAGAAGATCGCAGACGTCATGGAGGTGCGTCACCCCCGCCACGTCTACTTCACTAAAAACCATAGAAGATATCAAGCATTTTGACCGTTTAAATTGCTATTCTAGCATCAAACAAGCGTAACCGGTCAAAGGTATGTGCTTGGCATCAAGCCGTTTTATTGTTACCGAAGTCTTAAAGATGATCCAACCGTACATACTGGACTAAAGCCGTGTCTCCGTCACACGCGCCTTAACCTTAATTAGCTCGCTTAATAAAAGGCGCCTACTTGCCTAGGCAACGTCCGAGCTACCGCAGAAACCAATGCTAATTTGCTTAACTAATTTGTAAACAAGATTCTAACCTAAAAGTTAATTCAAGTTAGCTTCATTAAAACAATCCAATGTTACATACAATTCCATTAAAATCTCACAAAATTATTAACATAAATCCTAACTATTTTCGCTATATGATATTCCAAAACGTTACCCCAACCCGAAGCATTACACAAAAATAACTGCGCTGGCGTTTATGACAACAACAACGCCCACCCTTGCGATAAACTTGCCAAAAGCAAGTAATTGTCATGCAATAAATAGGTGCGTTGTTCTTATTTTGGTTTCGCTTATATGTATATAGGATTAACGTTAGCTTTTTTTCTCCTACAACGGGTCTGGTTATCCCGTAAAAGTGCAAAATTCCCGGATGACGACAAATTCTCAATAAAATTCACATGTCACAATGTTTATGACCAAACTCCTCTGAAACGGCTTGACCGATTTTTTTTTTTTTTTGTGTGTATTCGCTAGGACGTAAACTATTTTTCATAATTCTACGCGAACAGAGACGCGGGCAACAGCTAGTAACTTCTAAATGCTTGACCTATTACTCTGGTTGCATTTGGAGATAGGTATACGGGACTGATTGACGTTATCAAAGAAAAACGAAAGGACCTTCATAATCTAGATGAACTAACATCAGCGAATAACATCAAATATAAAAAAAAAACTTTTTTTTCCACCGTCTAAAAGAAAACTACGCTTGCAGTCCCCTTATGTGCTTTGTACTTTAAATTGGAATCTATTTTGTTTAGCACGCAAGTCAATAAGATATTGAAGAATAAATAGTTTTGCTTACCTACCACTTATAGCAACCTATTTTCAAAGTTAAACACGTTCAACAAAATGTTTTCATCTTCAATGTAAAATAGTTTTAATCCGGTAAACAGATGGGTGAAGATTGGCCTTCTACATATCCTATTAGCTTGGTACTGTTTTGCAGTCGCTTGTGTATAATTTGTGCGTATGATCTCTTTACAATCTGATTTTAATGGTATAAAATAAAATTGAAACATGGCTTCATAGTGCAACTCTAATCGCCGGTCTTAAATATAATATTTTATTTACTAATCTACATTATCTATTACTAAGTGCCATAAAATTATTATCATTATTTGCTAACCATGTGGCTTCTGCCACATTGACATTAAAGGTCAATTCAGTAAACACTTTGTTATTGAAAATGAACAGGAAACTTTTTTATGACTACATATATCATTACAATTTTCTAGCGGCGCATTCTCGAAAATAATGGCATTTTTGAAAGCGCTGATTATTAAGACAGACTAATAAAAATATCCTAACTTAGAAAAATTGAAAAACTCCACACATTGTCATTACATACAAAGTTCAATATCTCAAAAATGGCGAATAAAAAAATCGCATCAAAATTTGTTTGGGCGCTACGATGCCACAGACAGACACGCAAGCGAGCAAACTAAGGTCGCTCATTCCTACGTGCGTGTTCAACGCGTACACGCGCGCGCTACCAAAAATAAGCTTATAAGCGCGAATAAAACGAAAGTCTGTAACCGCCCTTACAACACCCCTCTTTTTGCATCTGGGGTTAACCTCCTGCCGCCCAAGTCTAATTTTTGTTTTATCAACATGAAACTTAAGTCCCTTATGACAGAGTTTGATGTCAAATTACAATAAGACATATATATGTATAGGAAACTGGGCGGCAGGAGGGTGTGGCTTAAAAATCAATTATTGACGAATTTGTATCTCAGAGATGCCCGCCGTCTAGGGTGTGGTCTAACTAATTTGTCCAACCCGGAAATATTATATTTACATTTATTAATATAAATATTATATTTTAATACAAATATAGGTAGGTTATGGTTAGGTTAGTTAGGTAACTTCAGTTGCCCGAAGGCCGGAGCTCCGTGGAAAAGCAGGTGGACAAACTATAGTAGGACCACGGGTACGTCACGCGCCGTCTGGTAGCAGTGCTAAACACGAGCATGTGTTCTTAGGAGCGCAAGCTGTTCCCATTCTTCGACAGCGCGTACCAGGGCTTCGCGTCGGGCGACCTGGACAAGGACGCGTGGGCCGTGCGCTACTTCATCAAGCGCGGCTTTGAGCTCGTCTGCGCGCAGTCCTACGCCAAGAACTTCGGCCTCTACAGTGAGTCACCTATCCTTCCCCTTGGAATGAAATCAATGGCCTTTATAGTATAACGTAAACCTCTCGGAAATCTATTAAATAAACCTAATCTTGTCAATTAACTATAAACAATTACTTTGCTCACCGGCTGCTGGGTGAGCGAACTAATTGTTTTTAGTTTATTGATATGGACCTCCGCAAAGTAACCTAAGCCTAAGTAAACTAAGCCTGATTTAATAAATTAACCTATTGTTATCTTATGTATATTCTTACCTTATCTGAAACTACATTTATGGATAGTTCTTCCAAGAGTTGGTGAAAACATATATTTATCGGAGACTTAAATATACAGCCAACCAAACCAACACAAAATTTATCGGCATGAGAGAATTGGGGCTGTTTGAATGGAGGCTTTTGTAAACTGTTGGCTGCACTTATGGGGCGCTCTGATTATGCAGGCGGGTTCATTCATAAATGAGTAAGCCCGCCAAACTTTTCAACTGCTTTATCGATTGCGTTACCAAAATCGAATATGAACCCAATTTTATTGCTACCTACTTCGCGACAGGTGTGTGTGTGTGACCGTCTTGGCAGCAACAAGCTATGTAACAAGGAAGCGCAAAATTAGCTTAACCCCTGTGCAATATCGCAACAAATTTAGACTGTGAATGATAAAGTACAAAAGGTCCATCTACTTTCGAACTTGACTATACAAATGAGATTGGTAGCATAACGTGCGTGTGTGTCAGACGAGCGCGTGGGCAACCTGACGGTGGTGACGTCGGACGCGGCGCTGGTGCCCGCGCTCAAGTCGCAGCTGACGTGGGTGGTGCGCTCCATCTACTCGAACCCGCCGGCGCACGGCGCGCGCGTCGTCGCCACCGTGCTCTCCGACAAGGCTCTCTTCGACCAATGGTAACATCAAACTTGCACAGTCGAAGAAAATGATTCATGAAACA